>NW_027455010.1:42500-45000 GCF_040206685.1 Ascaphus truei | reverse complement strand
CTTCTCACAATGGTCCCTCCTCTCCCTGTATTGTATCTGTGCCCCTCTGTATATTAGAGTGTAAGCTCTGCGGGGCAGGATTCCCTTCTCCCAATGGTTCCTCCTCTCCCTGTATTGTATCTGTGTCTCTCTGTATATTAGAGTGTAAGCTCTGCGGGGCAGGATTCCCTTCTCCCAATGGTCCCTCCTCTCCCTGAATTGTACCTGTGTCCCTCTGTATATTAGAGTGTAAGCTCTGCGGGACAGGATTCCCTTCTCCCAATGGTCCCTCCTCTCCCTGTATTGTATCTGTGCCCCTCTGTATATTAGAGTGTAAGCTCTGCGGGGCAGGATTCCCTTCTCCCAATGGTTCCTCCTCTCCCTGTATTGTATCTGTGTCCCTCTATATATTAGAGTGTAAGCTCTGTGGGGCAAGATTCCCTTCTCCCAATGGTTCCTCCTCTCCCTGTATTGTATCTGTGTCCCTCTGTATATTAGAGTGTAAGCTCTGCGGGGCAGGATTCCCTTCTCCCAATGGTCCCTCCTCTCCCTGTATTGTACCTGTGTCCCTCTGTATATTAGAGTGTAAGCTCTGTGGGGCAGGATTCCCTTCTCCCAATGGTCCCTCCTCTCCCTGTATTGTACCTGTGTCCCTCTGTATATTAGAGTGTAAGCTCTGCGGGGCAGGATTCCCTTCTCCCAATGGTCCCTCCTCTCCCTGTATTGTACCTGTGTCCCTCTGTATATTAGAGTGTAAGCTCTGCGGGGCAGGATTCCCTTCTCCCAATGGTCCCTCCTCTCCCTGTATCGTATCTGTGTCCCTCTGTATATTAGAGTGTAAGCTCTGCGGGGCAGGATTCCCTCCTCTCCCTGTATTGTATCTGTGCCCCTCTCTATATTAGAGTGTTAGCTCTGCGGGGCAGGATTCCCTTCTCCCAATGGTCCCCCCTCTCCCTGTATTGTATCTGAGTCCCTCTCTATATTAGAGTGTTAGCTCTGCGGGGCAGGATTCCCTTCTCCCAATGGTTCCCCCCTCTCCCTGTATTGTATCTGTGTCCCTCTGTATATTAGAGTGTAAGCTCTGCGGGGCAGGGATCCCCTCTCCCTGTATTGTACCTGCGCCCCGCTGTATATTAGAGTGTCAGCTCTTCCCACAGATGGGGTTTGACGGCCTGTTCTTCGGACGCCTGGATTATCAGGACAAGGAGAACAGGGAGAAGATGAGAGAGATGGAAATGCTGTGGAGAGGAAGCGATGACTTCTCCCCGCCCTCTGCTGACCTCTTCACTGGTCAGTGCGTCAGACAGATACTCTGCCTCATTATACAGTGCAGCGTGACCATTATAAGGTTGCTCTCTCTCTCACCCCCCCTTCTCTCACCCCCCCTTCTCTCTCACCCCCCCTTCTCTCTCTCTCTCACCCCCCCTTCTCTCATCCCCCCTTCTCTCACCCCCCCTTCTCTATCTCACCCCCCCTTCTCTCTCTCACCCCCCCTTCTCTCTCTTTCTCACCCCCACTTCTCTCTCTCTCGCCCCCATTCTCTCGCCCCCTTCTCTCTCTCACCCCCCTTCTTTATCTCTCTAAACCCCCTTCTCTCTCTCTCTCACCCCCGCTTCTCTCACCCCCGCTTCTCTCTCTCTCACCCCCTTCTCTCTCTCACCCCCTTCTCTCTCTCACCCCCTTCTCTCTGTCACCCCCTCTTCTCTCTCTCATCCACCCTTCTCTCTCTTTCTCACCCCCGCTTCTCTCTCTTTCTCACCCCCGCTTCTCTCTCTCTCACCCCCCTTCTTTCTCTCTCTAAACCCCCTTCTCTCTCTCACCCCTGCTTCTCTCACCCCCGCTTCTCTCTCTCTCTCTCACCCCCGCTTCTCTCTCTCCCACCCCCTTCTCTCTCTCTCTCACACCACCCCTTCTCTCTCTCTTTCTCATCCCCGCTTCTCTCTCGCCCCCATTCTCTCTCGCCACCCTTCTTTCTCTCTCTAAACCCCTTCTCTCTCTCTCACCCCCGCTTCTCTCTCACCCCGCTTCTCTCTCTCTCTCACCCCGCTTCTCTCTCACCCCGCTTCTCTCTCTCTCACCCCGCTTCTCTCTCTCTCACCCCGCTTCTCTCTCTCTCTCACCCCCGCTTCTCTCTCTCACCCCGCTTCTCTCTCTCTCACCCCCGCTTCTCTCTCTCACCCCCCGCTTCTCTCTCACCCCCGCTTCTCTCTCTCACCCCCGTTTCTCTCTCTCTCACCCCCGCTTCTCTCTCTCTCACCCCCGCTTCTCTCTCTCTCACCCCGCTTCTCTCTCTCTCACCCCCGCTTCTCTCTCTCTCACCCCCGCTTCTCTCTCTCTCACCCCCCGCTTCTCTCTCACCCCCCGCTTCTCTCTCTCTCACCCCCCGCTTCTCTCTCTCTCACCCCCCGCTTCTCTCTCTCTCTCTCACCCCCCGCTTCTCTCTCTCTCACCCCCCTCCCCCTGCTTCTCTCTCTCTCACCCCCCCCCCCCCCGCTTCTCTCTCTCACAGGTGTCCTCCCCA
>NW_027455010.1:0-37500 GCF_040206685.1 Ascaphus truei | reverse complement strand
GATAAGAGGGCGTCTCACACACGGGATTCCTATAAGTATAATAGGGTCAGCGACACCTCCCTGTGATGGGATAAGAGGGCGTCTCACACACGGGGTTCCTATAAGTATAACAGGGTCAGTGACACCTCCCTGTGATGGGATAAGAGGGTGTCTCACACAACGGGATTCCTATAAGTATAATAGGGTTAGTGACACCTCCCTGTGATGGGATAAGAGGGCGTCTAACACACGGGGTTCCTATAAGTATAATAGGGTCAGTGAGACCTCCCTGTGATGGGATAAGAGGACGTCTCACACACGGGGTTCCTATAAGTATAATAGGGTCAGTGACACCTCCCTGTGATGGGATAAGAGGGCGTCTCACACACGGTGTTCCTATAAGTATAATAGGGTCACTGACACCTCCCTGTGATGGGATAAGAGGGCGTCTCACACACGTGGTTCCTATAAGTATAATAGGGTCAGTGACACCTCCCTGTGATGGGATAAGAGGGCGTCTCACACACGGGGGTTCCTATAAGTATAATAGGGTCAGTGACACCTCCCTGTGATGGGATAAGAGGGCGTCTCACACACGGGGTTCCTATAAGTATAATAGGGTCAGTGACACCTCCCTGTGATGGGATAAGAGGAAGTCTCACACACTGGGTTCCTATAAGTATAATAGGGTCAGTGACACCTCCCTGTGATGGGATAAGAGGGCGTCTCACACACGGGATTCCTATAAGTATAATAGGGTCAGCGACACCTCCATGTGATGGGATAAGAGGGCGTCTCACACACGGGGTTCCTATAAGTATAACAGGGTCAGTGACACCTCCCTGTGATGGGATAAGAGGGTGTGTCACACACGGGATTCCTATAAGTATAATAGGGTTAGTGACACCTCCCTGTGATGGGATAAGAGGGCGTCTCACACACGGGGTTCCTATAAGTATAATAGGGTCAGTGAGACCTCCCTGTGATGGGATAAGAGGGCGTCTCACACACGGGGTTCCTATAAGTATAATAGGGTCAGTGACACCTCTCTGTGATGGGATAAGAGGGCATCTCACCCACGGGGTTCCTATAAGTATAATAGGGTCAGTGACACCTCCCTGTGATGGGATAAGAGGGCGTCACACACGGGGTTCCTATAAGTATAATAGGGTCAGTGACACCTCCCTGTGATGGGATAAGAGGGCGTCTCACACACGGGGTTCCTATAAGTATAATAGGGTCAGTGAGACCTCCCTGTGATGGGATAAGAGGACGTCTCACACACGGGGTTCCTATAAGTATAATAGGGTCAGTGACACCTCCCTGTGATGGGATAAGAGGGCGTCTCACACACGGTGTTCCTATAAGTATAATAGGGTCACTGACACCTCCCTGTGATGGGATAAGAGGGCGTCTCACACACGTGGTTCCTATAAGTATAATAGGGTCAGTGACACCTCCCTGTGATGGGATAAGAGGGCGTCTCACACACGGGGGTTCCTATAAGTATAATAGGGTCAGTGACACCTCCCTGTGATGGGATAGAGGGCGTCTCACACACGGGGTTCCTATAAGTATAATAGGGTCAGTGACACCTCCCTGTGATGGGATAAGAGGAAGTCTCACACACTGGGTTCCTATAAGTATAATAGGGTCAGTGACACCTCCCTGTGATGGGATAAGAGGGCGTCTCACACACGGGATTCCTATAAGTATAATAGGGTCAGCGACACCTCCATGTGATGGGATAAGAGGGCGTCTCACACACGGGGTTCCTATAAGTATAACAGGGTCAGTGACACCTCCCTGTGATGGGATAAGAGGGTGTCTCACACACGGGATTCCTATAAGTATAATAGGGTTAGTGACACCTCCCTGTGATGGGATAAGAGGGCGTCTCACACACGGGGTTCCTATAAGTATAATAGGGTCAGTGAGACCTCCCTGTGATGGGATAAGAGGGCGTCTCACACACGGGGTTCCTATAAGTATAATAGGGTCAGTGACACCTCTCTGTGATGGGATAAGAGGGCATCTCACCCACGGGGTTCCTATAAGTATAATAGGGTCAGTGACACCTCCCTGTGATGGGATAAGAGGGCGTCACACACGGGGTTCCTATAAGTATAATAGGGTCAGTGACACCTCCCTGTTATGGGATAAGAGGACGTCTCACAGACGGGGTTCCTATAAGTATAATAGGGTCAGTGACACCTCCCTGTGAGGGGATAAGAGGGCGTCTCACACACGGGGTTTCTATAAGTATAATAGGGTCAGTGACACCTCCCTGTGATGGGATAAGAGGGCGTCTCACACACGGGGTTCCTATAAGTATAATAGGGTCAGTGACACCTCCCTGTGATGGGATAAGAGGGCGTCTCACACACGGGGTTCCTATAAGTATAATAGGGTCAGTGACACCTCCCTGTGATGGGATAAGAGGGCGTCTCACACACGGGGTTCCTATAAGTATAATAGGGTCAGTGACACCTCCCTGTGATGGGATAAGAGGACGTCTCACACACGGGGTTCCTATAAGTATAATAGGGTCAGTGACACCTCCCTGTGATGGGATAAGAGGGCGTCTCACACACGGGGTTCCTATAAGTATAATAGGGTCAGTGACACCTCCCTGTGATGGGATAAGAGGGTGTCTCACACACGGGATTCCTATAAGTATAATAGGGTCAGTGACACCTCCCTGTGAGGGGATAAGAGGGCGTCTCACACACGGGGTTCCTATAAGTATAATAGGGTCAGTGACACCTCCCTGTGATGGGATAAGAGGACGTCTCACACACGGGGTTCCTATAAGTGTAATAGGGTCAGTGACACCTCCCTGTGATGGGATAAGAGGGCGTCTCACACACGGGGTTCCTATAAGTACAATAGGGTCAGTGACACCTCCCTGTGATGGGATAAGAGGACGTCTCACACACGGGGTTCCTATAAGTATAATAGGGTCAGTGACACCTCCCTGTGATGGGATAAGAGGGCGTCTCACACACGGGGTTCCTATAAGTATAATAGGGTCAGCGACATCTCCCTGTGATGGGATAAGAGGGCGTCTCACACACGGGGTTCCTATAAGTATAATAGGGTCAGTGACACCTCCATGTGAGGGGATAAGAGGGCGTCTCACACACGGGGTTCCTATAAGTATAATAGGGTCAGTGACACCTCCCTGTGATGGGATAAGAGGGCGTCTCACACACGGGGTTCCTATAAGTATAATAGGGTCAGTGACACCTCCCTGTGATGGGATAAGAGGGCGTCTCACACACGGGGTTCCTATTAGTATAATAGGGTCAGTGACGCCTCCCTGTGATGGGATAAGAGGGCGTCTCACACACGGGGTTCCTATAAGTATAATAGGGTCAGTGACACCTCCCTGTGATGGGATAAGAGGGGTCTCACACACGGGGTTCCTATAAGTATAACAGGGTCAGTGACACCTCCCTGTGATGGGATAAGAGGGCGTCTGACACACGGGGTTCCTATAAGTATAATAGGGTCAGTGACACCTCCCTGTGATGGGATAAGAGGGCGTCTCACACACGGGGTTCCTATAAGTATAATAGGGTCAGTGACACCTCCCTGTGAGGGGATAAGAGGGCGTCTCACACACGGGGTTCCTATAAGTATAATAGGGTCACTGACACCTCCCTGTGATGGGATAAGAGGGCGTCTCACACACGGGGTTCCTATAAGTATAATAGGGTCAGTGACACCTCCCTGTGAGGGGATAAGAGGGCGTCTCACACACGGGGTTCCTATAAGTATAATAGGGTCACTGACACCTCCCTGTGAGGGGATAAGAGGACGTCTCACACATGGGGTTCCTATACGTTAATAGGGTCAGTGACACCTCCCTGTGATGGGATAAGAGGGCGTCTCACACACGGGGTTCCTATAAGTATAATAGGGTCAGTGACACCTCCCTGTGATGGGATAAGAGGACGTCTCACACACGGGGTTCCTATAAGTATAATAGGGTCAGTGACACCTCCCTGTGATGGGATAAGAGGGCGTCTCACACACGGGGTTCCTATAAGTATAATAGGGTCAGTGACACCTCCCTGTGATGGGATAAGAGGGTGTCTCACACACGGGGTTCCTATAAGTATAATAGGGTCAGTGACACCTCCCTGTGAGGGGATAAGAGGGCGTCTCACACACGGGGTTCCTATAAGTATAATAGGGTCACTGACACCTCCCTGTGAGGGGATAAGAGGACGTCTCACACATGGGGTTCCTATACGTTAATAGGGTCAGTGACACCTCCCTGTGATGGGATAAGAGGGTGTCTCACACACGGGATTCCTATAAGTACAATAGGGTCAGTGACACCTCCCTGTGATGGGATAAGAGGGCGTCTCACACACGGGGTTCCTATAAGTATAATAGGGTCAGTGACACCTCCCTGTGATGGGATAAGAGGACGTCTCACACACGGGGTTCCTATAAGTGTAATAGGGTCAGTGACACCTCCCTGTGATGGGATAAGAGGGTGTCTCACACACGGGGTTCCTATAAGTATAATAGGGTCAGTGACACCTCCCTGTGATGGGATAAGAGGGCGTCTCACACACGGGGTTCCTATAAGTATAATAGGGTCAGTGACACCGCCCTGTGATGGGATAAGAGGACGTCTCACACACGGGGTTCCTATAAGTATAATAGGGTCAGTGACACCTCCCTGTGATGGGATAAGAGGGCGTCTCACACACGGGGTTCCTATAAGTATAATAGGGTCAGTGACACCTCCCTGTGATGGGATAAGAGGACGTCTCACACACGGGGTTCCTATAAGTGTAATAGGGTCAGTGACACCTCCCTGTGATGGGATAAGAGGGTGTCTCACACACGGGGTTCCTATAAGTATAATAGGGTCAGTGACACCTCCCTGTGATGGGATAAGAGGGCGTCTCACACACGGGGTTCCTATAAGTATAATAGGGTCAGTGACACCGCCCTGTGATGGGATAAGAGGACGTCTCACACACGGGGTTCCTATAAGTATAATAGGGTCAGTGACACCTCCCTGTGATGGGATAAGAGGGCGTCTCACACACGGGGTTCCTATAAGTATAATAGGGTCAGTGACACCTCCATGTGATGGGATAAGAGGGCGTCTCACACACGGGGTTCCTATAAGTATAATAGGGTCAGTGACACCTCCATGTGAGGGGATAAGAGGGCGTCTCACACACGGGGTTCCTATAAGTATAATAGGGTCACTGACACCTCCCTGTGAGGGGATAAGAGGGCGTCTCACACACGGGGTTCCTATAAGTATAATAGGGTCAGCGCGACCTCCCTGTGATGGGATAAGAGGGCGTCTCACACACGGGGTTCCAATAAGTATAATAGGGTCAGTGACACCTCCCTGTGATGGGATAAGAGGGCGTCTCACACACGGGGTTCCTATAAGTATAATAGGGTCAGTGACACCTCCCTGTGATGGGATAAGAGGGCGTCTCACACACGGGGTTCCTATAAGTATAATAGGGTCAGTGACACCTCCCTGTGATGGGATAAGAGGACGTCTCACACACGGGGTTCCTATAAGTGTAATAGGGTCAGTGACACCTCCCTGTGATGGGATAAGAGGGTGTCTCACACACGGGGTTCCTATAAGTATAATAGGGTCAGTGACACCTCCCTGTGATGGGATAAGAGGGCGTCTCACACACGGGGTTCCTATAAGTATAATAGGGTCAGTGACACCTCCCTGTGATGGGATAAGAGGGCGTCTCACACACGGGGTTCCTATAAGTATAATAGGGTCAGTGACACCTCCATGTGATGGATAAGAGGGCGTCTCACACACGGGGTTCCTATAAGTATAATAGGGTCAGTGACACCTCCATGTGAGGGGATAAGAGGGCGTCTCACACACGGGGTTCCTATAAGTATAATAGGGTCACTGACACCTCCCTGTGAGGGGATAAGAGGGCGTCTCACACACGGGGTTCCTATAAGTATAATAGGGTCAGCGCGACCTCCCTGTGATGGGATAAGAGGGCGTCTCACACACGGGGTTCCTATAAGTATAATAGGGTCAGTGACACCTCCCTGTGATGGGATAAGAGGGCGTCTCACACACGGGGTTCCTATAAGTATAATAGGGTCAGTGACACCTCCCTGTGATGGGATAAGAGGGCGTCTCACACACGGGGTTCCTATAAGTATAATAGGGTCAGTGACACCTCCCTGTGATGGGATAAGAGGGTGTCTCACACACGGGGTTCCTATAAGTATAATAGGGTCAGTGACACCTCCCTGTGATGGGATAAGAGGGCGTCTCACACACGGGGTTCCTATAAGTATAATAGGGTCAGTGACACCGCCCTGTGATGGGATAAGAGGACGTCTCACACACGGGGTTCCTATAAGTATAATAGGGTCAGTGACACCTCCCTGTGATGGGATAAGAGGGCGTCTCACACACGGGGTTCCTATAAGTATATTAGGGTCAGTGACACCTCCATGTGATGGGATAAGAGGGCGTCTCACACACGGGGTTCCTATAAGTATAATAGGGTCAGTGACACCTCCATGTGAGGGGATAAGAGGGCGTCTCACACACGGGGTTCCTATAAGTATAATAGGGTCACTGACACCTCCCTGTGAGGGGATAAGAGGGCGTCTCACACACGGGGTTCCTATAAGTATAATAGGGTCAGCGCGACCTCCCTGTGATGGGATAAGAGGGCGTCTCACACACGGGGTTCCTATAAGTATAATAGGGTCAGTGACACCTCCCTGTGAGGGGATAAGAGGGCGTCTCACACATAGGGTTCCTATAAGTACAATAGGGTCAGTGACACCTCCTGTGATGGGATAAGAGGGCGTCTCACACACGGGGTTCCTATAAGTACAATAGGGTCAGTGACACCTCCCTGTGAGGGGATAAGAGGGCGTCTCACACACGGGGTTCCTATTAGTATAATAGGGTCAGTGACACCTCCCTGTGATGGGATAAGAGGGCGTCTCACACACGGGGTTCCTATAAGTATAATAGGGTCAGCGACACCTCACTGTGATGGGATAAGAGGGCGTCTCACACACGGGGTTCCTATAAGTATAATAGGGTCAGTGACACCTCCCTGGGATGGGATAAGAGGGCGTCTCACACACGGGGTTCCCTATAAGTATAATAGGGTCAGTGACACCTCCTGTTTTTCTCAGCAATTAAATGGCAGTAAAGTGAATGTCGTGTATTCAACCCCGAGCTGTTATCTGAATGCGCTGAACAGAGCCAACCTTACCTGGTGAGCACTGTGTGTCTCTCTCTGCACTCTCTCTCTGCACTCTCTCTCTCTCTCTGTACTCTCTCTCTGCACTTTCTCTCTCTCTCTGTACTCTCTCTCTCTGCTCTCTCTCTCTCTCTCTCTCTCTCTCTCTATCTCTATGTTCCCTCTCTCTCTCTCTCTCTGCACTCTCTCTCTCTGCTCTCTCTCTCTCTCTGCTCCCTCTCTCTCTCTTCTCTGCACTCTCTCTCTCTTCTCTGCACTCTCTCTCTCTTCTCTGCACTCTCTCTCTCTTCTCTGCACTCTCTCTCTCTCTCTGCACTCTCTCTCTCTGCACTCTCTCTCTCGCTCTCTCTGCTCTGCTCTGCTCTCTCTCTCTCTGCACTCTCTCTCTCTCTCTGCACTCTCTCTCTCTCTGCACTCTCTCTCTCTCTGCACTCTCTCTCTCTCTCTGCACTCTCTCTCTCTCTGCTCTCTCTCTCTGCACTCTCTCTCTGCACTCTCTCTCTCTCTCTGCACTCTCTCTCTGCACTCTCTCTCTCTCTGCACTCTCTCTCTCTCTGCACTCTCTCTCTCTCTGCACTCTCTCTCTCTCTCTGCACTCTCTCTCTTTCTCTCTCTCTCTCTCTCTGCACTCTCTCTCTCTCTGCACTCTCTCTCTCTCTCTCTGCACTCTCTCTCTCTCTGCACTCTCTCTCTCTCTGCACTCTCTCTCTCTCTGCACTCTCTCTCTCTCTCTGCTCTCTCTCTCTGCACTCTCTCTCTACACTCTCTCTCTCTCTCTGCACTCTCTCTCTCTCTGCACTCTCTCTCTCTCTGCACTCTCTCTCTCTCTGCACTCTCTCTCTCTCTGCACTCTCTCTCTCTCTGCACTCTCTCTCTCTCTCTGCACTCTCTCTCTCTCTCTCTCTCTCTCTCTCTGCACTCTCTCTCTCTCTGCACTCTCTCTCTCTCTCTGCACTCTCTCTCTCTCTCTGCACTCTCTCTCTCTGCACTCTCTCTCTCTCTGCACTCTCTCTCTCTCTCTGCACTCTCTCTCTCTCTCTCTCTCTGCACTCTCTCTCTCTCTGCACTCTCTCTCTCTCTCTCTCTCTCTCTCTCTGCACTCTCTCTCTCTCTCTGCACTCTCTCTCTCTCTGCACTCTCTCTCTCTCTCTGCACTCTCTCTCTCTCTCTGCACTCTCTCTCTCTGCACTCTCTCTCTCTCTGCACTCTCTCTCTCTCTCTGCACTCTCTCTCTCTCTCTCTCTCTGCACTCTCTCTCTCTCTGCACTCTCTCTCTCTCTCTCTCTCTCTCTGCACTCTCTCTCTCTCTGCACTCTCTCTCTCTGCACTC
Source organism: Ascaphus truei (assembly GCF_040206685.1). Taxonomy (NCBI): domain Eukaryota; kingdom Metazoa; phylum Chordata; class Amphibia; order Anura; family Ascaphidae; genus Ascaphus; species Ascaphus truei. The sequence goes on along the minus strand of NW_027455010.1, from coordinate 28,929 downwards.
TCTCTCTCTCTGCACTCTCTCTCTCTCTGCACTCTCTCTCTCTCTCTGCACTCTCTCTCTCTCTCTCTGCACTCTCTCTCTCTCTCTCTCTCTCTGCACTCTCTCTCTCTCTGCACTCTCTCTCTCTTCACACTCTCTCTCTCTCTGCACTCTCTCTCTCTCTCTCTCTGCACTCTCTCTCTCTGCACTCTCTCTCTCTCTGCACTCTCTCTCTCTCTCTGCACTCTCTCTCTCTCTCTGCACTCTCTCTCTCTCTGCACTCTCTGCACACTCTCTCTCTCTCGTGCGCTCTTTATCTCTCCCTCGTGTTCCTCCCTCCCAGGCCCATGAAGTCGGATGATTTTTTCCCGTACGCTGACGGCGCCCACCAGTTCTGGACGGGATATTTTACCAGCCGCCCGGCCTTCAAACGTTATGAGAGGATCAGTAACAACTTCCTGCAGGTCAGTGTTATATTGTATATATCCAGCCCGTGTCTCCCCACTACTGGATGAAGTCTCCCCAGTGATCTCCCAGGTCCTGCGGTTACAGCCTCTCTTCTCCACGTCGCTCCCACACATTCCTTCATCCATCCTCTCCAGCCCGTGTCTCCCCACTGCTGGATGAAGCCTCCCCAGTGATCTCCCAGGTCCTGCGGTTACAGCCTCTTCTCCACGTCGCTCCCACATTCCCTCATCCCATCCTCCCCAGCCCGTGTCTCCCCACTGCTGGATGAAGCCTCCCCAGTGATCTCCCAGGTCCTGCGGTTACAGCCTCTCTTCTCCACGTCGCTCCCACACATTCCCTCATCCCATCCTCTCCAGCCCGTGTCTCCCCACTGCTGGATGAAGCCTCCCCAGTGATCCCCCAGGTCCTGCGGTTACAGCCTCTCTTCTCCACGTCGCTCCCACACATTCCCTCATCCCATCCTCTCCAGCCCGTGTCTCCCCACTGCTGGATGAAGCCTCCCCAGTGATCTCCCAGGTCCTGCGGTTACAGCCGCTCTTCTCCACGTCGCTCCCACACATTCCCTCATCCCATCCTCCCCAGCCCGTGTCTCCCCACTGCTGGATGAAGCCTCCCCAGTGATCCCCCAGGTCCTGCGGTTACAGCCTCTCTTCTCCACGTCGCTCCCACACATTCCCTCATCCCATCCTCTCCAGCCCGTGTCTCCCCACTGCTGGATGAAGCCTCCCCAATGATCTCCCAGGTCCTGCGGTTACAGCTTCTCTTCTCCACGTCGCTCCCACACATTCCTCATCCCACCCTCCCCAGCCCGTGTCTCCCCACTGCTGGATGAAGCCTCCCCAGTGATCTCCCAGGTCCTGCAGTTACAGCCTCTCTTCTCCACGTCGCTCCCACACATTCCCTCATCCCATCCTCCCCAGCCCGTGTCTCCCCACTGCTGGATGAAGCCTCCCCAGTGATCCCCCAGGTCCTGCGGTTACAGCTTCTCTTCTCCACGTCGCTCCCACACATTCCCCCATCCCATCCTCTCCAGCCCGTGTCTCCCCACTGCTGGATGAAGCCTCCCCAGTGACCCCCCCAGGTCCTGCGGTTACAGCCTCTCTTCTCCACATCGCTCCCACACATTCCCTCATCCCACCCTCTCCAGCCCGTGTCTCCCCACTGCTGGATGAAGCCTCCCCAATGATCTCCCAGGTCCTGCGGTTACAGCCTCTCTTCTCCACGTCGCCCCCACACATTCCCTCATCCCATCCTCTCCAGCCCCTGTCTCCCCACTGCTGGATGAAGCCTCCCCAGTGATCTCCCAGGTCCTGCGATTACAGCCTCTCTTCTCCACGTCGCTCCCACACATTCCCTCAACCCACCCTCTCCAGCCCGTGTCTCCCCACTGCTGGATGAAGCCTCCCCAATGATCTCCCAGGTCCTGCGGTTACAGCCTCTCTTCTCCACGTCGCCCCCACACATTCCCTCATCCCATCCTCTCCAGCCCGTGTCTCCCCACTGCTGGATGAAGCCTCCCCAGTGATCTCCCAGGTCCTGCGGTTACAGCCGCTCTTCTCCACGTCGCTCCCACACATTCCCTCATCCCATCCTCTCCAGCCCGTGTCTCCCCCACTGCTGGATGAGGCCTCCCCAGTGATCTCCCAGGTCCTGCGGTTACAGCCTCTCTTCTCCACGTCGCTCCCACACATTCCCTCATCCCATCCTCCCCAGCCCGTGTCTCCCCACTGCTGGATGAAGCCTCCCCAGTGATCCCCCAGGTCCTGCGGTTACAGCTTCTCTTCTCCACGTCGCTCCCACACATTCCCTCATCCCATCCTCTCCAGCCCCTGTCTCCCCACTGCTGGATGAAGCCTCCCCAGTGACCCCCCAGGTCCTGCGGTTACAGCCTCTCTTCTCCACATCGCTCCCACACATTCCCTCATCCCACCCTCTCCAGCCCGTGTCTCCCCACTGCTGGATGAAGCCTCCCCAATGATCTCCAAGGTCCTGCGGTTACAGCCTCTCTTCTCCACGTCGCTCCCACACATTCCCTCATCCCATCCTCTCCAGCCCGTGTCTCCCCCACTGCTGGGTGAAGCCTCCCCAGTGACCCCCCAGGTCCTGCGGTTACAGCCTCTCTTCTCCACGTCGCTCTCACACATTCCCTCATCCCATCCTCTCCAGCCCGTGTCTCCCCACTGCTGGATGAAGTCTCCCCAGTGATCTCCCAGGTCCTGCGGTTACAGCCTCTCTTCTCCACGTCTCTCCCACACATTCCCTCACCCCATCCTCTCCAGCCCGTGTCTCCCCACTGCTGGATGAAGCCTCCCCAATGATCTCCCAGGTCCTGCGGTTACAGCCTCTCTTCTCCACGTCGCTCCCACACATTCCCTCATCCCATCCTCTCCAGCCCGTGTCTCCCCACTGCTGGATGAAGCCTCCCCAGTGATCCCCCAGGTCCTGCGGTTACAGCCTCTCTTCTCCACGTCGCTCCCACACATTCCCTCATCCCATCCTCTCCAGCCCGTGTCTCCCCACTGCTGGATGAAGCCTCCCCAGTGATCTCCCAGGTCCTGCGGTTACAGCCTCTCTTCTCCACGTCGCTCCCACACATTCCCTCATCCCATCCTCTCCAGCCCGTGTCTCCCCACTGCTGGATGAAGCCCCCCCCAGTGATTTCCCAGGTCCTGCGGTTACAGCCTCTTCTCCACGTCGCTCCCACACATTCCCCCATCCCATCCTCCCCAGCCCGTGTCTCCCCACTGCTGGATGAAGCCTCCCCAGTGATCTCCCAGGTCCTGCGGTTACAGCCTCTCTTCTCCACGTCGCTCCCACACATTCCCTCATCCCATCCTCTCCAGCCCGTGTCTCCCCACTGCTGGATGAAGCCTCCCCAGTGATCTCCCAGGTCCTGCGGTTACAGCCTCTCTTCTCCACGTCGCTCCCACATTCCCTCATCCCATCCTCTCCAGCCCGTGTCTCCCCACTGCTGGAATATCACTTGTGAGCACATTCGCATGTTTTAGAACAGGTCCGCACCCTGCCTTTCACCTTTATCACTTAGCATACAATTCTTCTTCTGCAGCAAGGGATTCTGGGAAATGACATGCAAATTAGCACACAATGTCACCTTTTGCCTGTGATATCCATTCACATGGAGCCCATTTAAGCTGATGCATCGCCGCTCACACAGCTTTTAAGCACAGCATGGGACTAGCAAAGCAAGTACACACCACTCACAGACATGTTTCAACCTTGTTTCACAGCTTTTAAGCACTCATGTCATGTTTGCTTAAATGGGCTCCATGTGAATGGATATTCTAGGCAAAAAGTGACACGTGTGCTCATTTGCATGTCATTTCCCAGAATCCCTTTCTGCAGTGGGAGCACTGTATGCTGGGGATAATGGTGAAAGGCGGGGGTGCAGACCTGCCTAAGACATGTGAATGTGCTCACAAGTAATATTCTTTATTGGCTATATGCTAACGGGGGAGGGTTTTTGTTGCATTTTTTTACCCACCATAACTTAAAGTGTGTGTGTGTAGGCGTGTGTGCGTAGGTGTGTGTGTGTATACAGCCCACCCTAACAGCAGAGGACACCCAGGACACAGAGAGAGGTGTGTGTGTGTGTGTGTGTGTGTGTGTGTGTGTGTGTGTGTGTGTGTGTGTGTGTGTGTGTGTGTGTGTGTGTGTGTGTGTGTGTGTGTGTGTGTGTGTGTGTGTGTTGGGTGATAATGGTGAAAGGCGGGGTTGCATGTCATTTCCCAGAATCCCTTGCTGCAGTGGAAGTGCTGTGTGCTGGGTGATAATGGTGAAAGGCGGGGCTGCATGTCATTTCCCAGAATCCCTTGCTGCAGTGGAAGTGCTGTGTGCTGGGTGATAATGGTGAAAGGCGGGGCTGCATGTCATTTCCCAGAATCCCTTGCTGCAGTGGAAGTGCTGTGTGCTGGGTGATAATGGTGAAAGGCCTAAGACATGCAGATGAGCATACAGTTGTATTTACATTTGCATATATGCTTTGCTGTGGAGGGTTTTTGTCACTTTTTTTACTCCCCATCCGTTAACTTCTCTGCATACCCAGTTAACCAACTCCACACTGATGAGACCCATTAAGGCTGAAACAAAATCAACCCCACACTGATGAGACCCATTAAGGTCGAAACAGCTGTCTGTGGGTGCCTTGGCCCTTTGGCTTAGATCAAGGCGATATGAGTGCTCCTCTCGACCTGCACAGCTATGACCAAATGCAGTACTATCCTACATGGGGCTCCAGTAGGAAAGGTCTGTGGCAAGCATTTGGCCCTCTAGCTCGTTGAGAGGTGGTGTCCAGGCCCCGGACCACAGAACCCCTGAGCCCTCGAGCTAAGGGGGGATGGCATTCGAACAACCAGCCCTTCGGGGCTGGGGTGCACCCGCACAACCCTCGAAAGAGGGGAGACGACGCGAACTCCCTTGCGGGCCTCGGGCCAGAGGGAGGAAGAGACGGATGTCCTGAATCCGAACGGAGGAAGGCATCAATGTCCCTGGAGACCTAGGCTTTCGGGCTGAAACCTCCAGGGAAACTGTGTTCTGAGGGCGGGTCTGACTTCGGTTGGACAGTCCAAGGGCATGCACCCGAACCACTGAAGTGGATTGGGACCCGATGAGCGAGAGGGGAGGGTCTCCCCCAACCCTCTCGGGAGGGTAAAAAAAAAAAAAACAGCTGTCTGTGGGTGGGTTTTCTGGGTATGCACCTTAACCCTGGCTGTGCTCAAAGCTGTGACCATGCAGCAAGCTTAAGCCTATAGGGAACCATGTTAAAAATGGTTTTTGAAGCAAAAAGTGGCACTGTGTGCTCATTTGCATGTCATTTCCCAGAATCCCTTGCTGCAGTGGTAGTGCTGTGTGCTGGGTGATAATGGGGAAAGGCGGGGTTGCGTGTCATTTCCCAGAATCCCTTGCTGCAGTGGTAGTGCTGTGTGCTGGGTGATAATGGGGAAAGGCAGGGCTGCATGTCATTTCCCAGAATCCCTTGCAGCAGTGGAAGCGCTGTGTGCTGGGTGATAATGGGGAAAGGCAGGGCTGCATGTCATTTCCCAGAATCCCTTGCAGCAGTGGAAGCGCTGTGTGCTGGGTGATAATGGGGAAAGGCGGGGTTGCAGACCTGCCTAAGACATGCAGCTGAGCATACAGTTGTATATATATATACACACACACACAGAGCTGCGTGTGTGTGTATACAGCCCGTCGGGTTACAGCATGGAGGGCCGCTGGGACCGACGCACCAATCCGCCCCTGGTCCCACCGTCCCAGCATCACGTCCCGCCAGCGGGACCCGATGGTTATCTGTCTCCCCCTGTCTCTCCCCGTCTCTCCCCGTCTCCCCCCGTCTCTCCCCGTCTCTCCCCGTCGCTCCCCCCGTCTCTCCCTGTCGCTCCCCCGTCTCTCCCCGTCTCTCCCCGTCTCCCCGTCTCTCCCCCCGTCTCTCCCCGCCTCCCCCCGTCTCTCCCCGTCTCCCCCCGTCTCCCCCCGCCTCTCCCCGTCTCTCCCCCTGTGTCTCCCCCCGTCTCTCCCCGTCTCCCCCCGCCTCCCGCCGCTTCCCCCTGTCTCCCCCCGCCTCCCCCCGTCTCTCCCCGCCTCCCCCCGTCTCTCCCCGTCTCTCCCCCTGTCTCTCCCTGCCTCCCCCTGTCTCTCCCCCTGTCTCTCCCTGCCTCCCCCTGTCTCTCCCCGCCTCCCCCTGTCTCTCCCCCTGTCTCTCCCTGCCTCCCCCCTGTCTCTCCCTGCCTCCCCCCTGTCTCTCCCCCTGTCTCTCCCCCTGTCTCTCCCCCTGTCTCTCCCCCTGTCTCCCCCTGTCTCTCCCCCTGTCTCTCCCCCTGTGTCTCTCCCTGTCTCCCCCTGTCTCTCCCCCTGCCTCCCCCTGTCTCTCCCCCTGCCTCCCCCTGTCTCTCCCCCTGTCTCTCCCCCTGTCTCTCCCTGTCTCTCCCTGTCTCTCCCTTGCTCTGTCGGACTTCGGAATTTCTGCCCTTTTTTTTTTCACCCCAAAAATTGAACCCCTCTTTATGTCTCGTAGGTTTGCAACCAGCTGGAAGCTTTAACGGGAGCGGCAGCGACGAACGGGCCATACGGGAACACTAACAGCTCCGTGCTGAGTGAGTGCCTTATTGCCCCTGTAACCCACCTCCTGAGTGCCTTATTGCCCCTGAAACCCGCCTCGTGAGTGCCTTATTGCCCCTGTAACCCGCCTCCTGAGTGCCTTATTGCCCCTGTATCATGTTATCGCAGTTACCCGCCTCCTGAGTGCCTTATTGCCCCTGTAACATGTTATCGCAGTAACCCGGCTCCTGAGTGCCTTATTGCCCCTGTAACATGTTATCGCAGTAACCCGCCTCCTGAGTGCCTTATTGCCCCTGTAACATGTTATTGCAGTAACCCGGCTCCTGAGTGCCTTATTGCCCCTGTAACATGTTATCGCAGTAACCCGCCTCCTGAGTGCTTTATTGTCCCTGTAACATGTTATCGCAGTAACCCGCCTCCTGAGTGCCTTATTGCCCCTGTAACATGTTATCGCAGTAACCCGCCTCCTGAGTGCCTTATTGTCCCTGTAACATGTTATCGCAGTAACCCGGCTCCTGAGTGCCTTATTGCCCCTGTAACATGTTATCGCAGTAACCCGCCTCCTGAGTGCCTTATTGCCCCTGTATCATGTTATCGCAGTAACCCGCCTCCTGAGTGCCTTATTGCCCCTGTATCATGTTATCGCAGTAACCCGCCTCCTGAGTGCCTTATTGCCCCTGTATCATGTTATTGCAGTAACCCGGCTCCTGAGTGCCTTATTGCCCCTGTAACATGTTACTGCAGTAACCCGCCTCCTGAGTGCCTTATTGCCCCTGTAACATGTTATTGCAGTAACCCGCCTCCTGAGTGCCTTATTGCCCCTGTAACATGTTATTGCAGTAACCTGCCTCCTGAGTGCCTTATTGTCCCTGTAACATGTTATTGCAGTAACCCGCCTCCTGAGTGCCTTATTGCCCCTGTATCATGTTATTGCAGTAACCCGCCTCCTGAGTGCCTTATTGCCCCTGTATCATGTTATTGCAGTAACCCGCCTCCTGAGTGCCTTATTGCCCCTGTATCATGTTATTGCAGTAACCCGCCTCCTGAGTGCCTTATTGTCCCTGTAATATGTTATTGCAGTAACCCGCCTCCTGAGTGCCTTATTGCCCCTGTAACATGTTATTGCAGTAACCCGCCTCCTGAGTGCCTTATTGCCTCTGTAACATGTTATTGCAGTAACCCTGCTCCTGAGTGCCTTATTGCCCCTGTAACATGTTATTGCAGAAACCCGCCTCCTGAGTGCCTTATTGCCCCTGTAACATGTTACTGCACTAACCCGCCTCCTGAGTGCCTTATTGCCCCTGTAACATGTTACTGCAGTAACCCGCCTCCTGAGTGCCTTATTGCCCCTGTAACATGTTATTGCAGTAACCCGTCTCCTGAGTGCCTTATTGGCCCTGTAACATGTTATTGCAGTAACCCGCCTCCTGAGTGCCTTATTGCCCCTGTAACATGTTATTGCAGTAACCCGTCTCCTGAGTGCCTTATTGCCCCTGTAACATGTTACTGCAGTAACCCGCCTCCTGAGTGCCTTATTGCCCCTGTAACATGTTATTGCAGTAACCCGCCTCCTGAGTGCCTTATTGCCCCTGTAATATGTTATTGCAGTAACCCGCCCCCTGAGTGCCTTATTACCCCTGTATCGTGTTATTGCAGTAACCCGCCTCCTGAGTGCCTTATTGCCCCTGTAACGTGTTATTGCAGTAACCCGCCTCCTGAGTGCCTTATTGTCCCTGTAACGTGTTATTGCAGTTACCCGCCTCCTGAGTGCCTTATTGTCCCTGTAACGTGTTATTGCAGTTACCCGCCTCCTGAGTGCCTTATTGCCCCTGTAACATGTTATTGCAGTAACCCGCCTCCTGAGTGCCTTATTGTCCCTGTAACGTGTTATTGTAGTAACCCGCCTCCTGAGTGCCTTATTACCCCTGTAACATGTTATTGCAGTAACCCGCCTCTTGAGTGCCTTATTGCCCCAGTAACATGTTATCGCAGTAACCCGCCTCCTGAGTGCCTTATTGCACCCTTGTCGTCGAAGGACCAATAAGAGATTGTCCAGACCGAGTAGAATTAATGAGTATTGAGGTTTATTGCAAGCAATTGCACGGAGACCAATAACTGCTCTGTCTTAGCACAAGTCTCACAAGTATATATGTATTTCAACAGCCAGATATGAATTACACAATCATGATACAGTGTTAAGTTTTTGCAAGGGCCTCATAAGCAGTACCCTCAAAATATTCTGTTATCTTCTGCCACCTACGCACTATGTTGATGAAAGCCACTATCTTATCTTCTTGATCCGCATAAGGCCCTGAAATTGCTGACCGCGACCCCCCCCCCTTTCTCAGTAAACCTTCTACTCTCACTTCCCCCCCATTACCTTCTCCAAACACTTCACACACACACTGACGAGCCCTCCCGTCACCAGGTCAGCCTTGGCATACCGTAAGGTGTCCGAGACCCCCCATGCCACATTCCAGTTCCCACAGCCCAGTTTCTGCATTTCCACAGTCCCCCCTTTTATGCTAGGGACCTTGGTGACATACGCATGGTCTTTCAGAGGAGGCCAACCGTCTACCGCAAGGCAAAGGGCTTCTCCGCCGCCTCCTCGCCTACGTCCACAGCAGCTGGTTCCATTAAAGCATTGTCCATTTCTATCCCGTCCGGCAGGGCAGGACCATTAAGTGACGCGGATGCTGAGAGGCCTTCCCTGAGGGCATGGGTAGGTACGGTCGCCTCCACACACCTGGAAACCCGGTTTCTTTCCCAGAGTGATGATCAGGCTTGGCACCGCTTCCGGGTTTGACCCGGAGACTACGGGTTTTGACCACGTGTCTCCGGGCTCTTTGGTTTTACCCAGTAAACCTCCGGGTGGTGGCGTTCGGCAGGCGGTGGCGTCTCCCGGCGTCCCCCTGAGTCCTCCCGGCATCTTCCCCCCCCTGCAAGTAACTCCTGTCAATATGGCCGCCACGGAGTCAAATGCCGCCACGTCGCCATGTCAACGGGAACACCACGTGACGTCACAGCGTCACGTGACGGCCGCTGCCGTGACAGCAGGACGCGCCGCGACGACGCGCGGCGCTGCATTGGCATGACAACGTGACGCCTCGGCGCCATAAGGTGTCCCGTTGTCGTGGCAACTTGACGCTGCGTGACGTCAGTTAGCGTCCCGTTGTCATGGTCACGCGGCGCCATGCGACTCCGCGCGACCATGTTGCAGCGGGAGACGCCGGAAGGATGTTGGAACGACGCTGGGGGAGGCGCCGCCGCCGAAGGTAAGGGCGAGATTTGAAAACGTTGTCTCCGGGTTGGCCTTCAGTAGAAGGTGGCGACGCTGGTGACGATCAGGACAACCGCCACAATTGCCCACACAATCCTAACCGAACCCGGCATCCTCCTATCCATCTTCCCAGCCAAGAGAACCAGTCATCCATCTCTCTCTCTCTGCACTGTCTCTCTCTCTTTCTCTCTCTCTCTCTCTCTCTCTGCACTCTCTCTCTCTCTCTCTGCACTCTCTCTGCACTCTCTCTCTCTCTCTGCACTCTCTCTCTCTGCACTCTCTCTCTCTCTCTCTCTGCACTCTCTCTCTCTCTCTCTGCACTCTCTCTCTCTCCCTGCACTCTCTCTCTCTCTCTCCCTGCACACACACTCTCTCTCTCTCTCTCTCCCTGCACACTCTCTCTCTCTCTGCACTCTCTCTCTACTCTCTCTCCTCTCTCTCTCCTTCTCTCTCCTATTTCTCTCTCTCCTATTTTTCTCTCTCCTCTTTCTCTCTCTCTCCTCTCTCTCCCCTCTCTCTCTCTCTCTCTCTCTCTTTCTGCACTCTCTCTCTCTGCACTCTCTCTCTCTGCACTCTCTCTCTCTGCACTCTCTCTCTCTCTCTCTGCACTCTCTCTCCCTGCACTCTCTCACTCCTCTCTCTCTCTCTCCTATTTCTCTCTCTCTCTCCTATTTCTCTCTCTCTCCTATTTCTCTCTCTCTCTCCTTCTCTCTCTCCTTCTCTCTCTCCTTCTCTCTCTCTCTCTCTCTCTCTCCTTCTCTCTCTCTCTCTCTCTCTCTCGTGTCTCGTGTCTCCTGAACTTTATCTATTTCTATTAAGAAATGATTATTTCTATAATAAGCTACTACCGAGGGACAACATTATATGCCCATTTATTGTAGGATTTGGAGAAAAGTTCATTAAAATCAGAAGAGCAGCTGCATTTGGTATAAACATTTATAGGCCTACTGATCACTAATGACTGCTCCGCTGTACCTATACATCCTTTTTGCATAGCTACGGTGCTATTACACGCCAATTCCTGTCTTCACTGATGGGATAATAAATTGGATTGGTTGGTTATCAAACCGAGGGAGAGAGGGGTTTACTTGCTACCTATATACGCCTTGACTAATATTTAGATCCTACAGGGGCGGTGAGGGCATCCATCACCGCGTCGTGGTTTTAAACCCATATATTAGAAAGATTATGTTAATAAAGGCGTTTTAATATGTCATCAATTAATACTCGGGGATTAGAGAGGCCGCAAACTGGGTTTACTTGTTTTTAAGTAACTTTATCAAAGCTCCCTCTGCCCAGAGGAGCAGCTCCCCCAACACACATGCTGAGCGGGGGACACTGTCTCTGTACAGGTAGCCCTCGCTATCCAACGTTTCAACGAATGGCATATCCAATGCAACCCTACGGGCCTTTTTTCGACCCCGGAATGCGTTATCCGACGCTCACCGCCACCGGTTAACGCGGGACTCACTTTACCGCGGTTTCACCATCCAACGCTACTTCCGGAACGGCTTCCGGTGGATAACCGAGGGACCGCCTGCATTCAGTTGGTATGTGGTTGGCGAAGCCATCGATCTTTCCACTGGCTTCTTGGCTTTCTCCTCCTCCCCCCCGACCCGACCCTCGTCCAATGATCGGCGATCGCCGCTAACTCACCTGAATGTAACCCTGACCCCAAAAATGCCTTATTCGTGGCCCCTGCCGCATTGGGAACGGGGGCCAGTTACACCGGGGTGTTTTTAGGAACACGTCGGTCAGCCTCGAGACCAATTCGGCAACGGTTTAATCTTTGTCCAATCTTGTTGGACAGGGAAACGCGCCTTTACCAAATCCCGTACAGCATGGTACGTGGCGGGGAGTTGGTCAGGGGGTGGGTGGGTCTACTGCATCTACGTTATGGACGGTCAACCTTCCACCCAGATCTGATCATGTCTCTTGGGATAAACTCGTCCTCATCAATTGGTCTAAATCTGCATGGTTAGGGCTGTAAGCCGTACACACCACATCAAATTCATTGCACCATTTCGTGGGGTCTACTTTAAGAGGTGGAAACATAGACTTTAAATTAATAAGGCGTCCAGGTGGCGTGTACCTCCGTTGTGACCTGCCCTCCTGGGTTAGGATTGGGGCCCTCCCTTAGCGTGGCCTGGAAAATTACCCTCCTCAACCTCTCCCCATACTTCTCAAATGACACCTCAGGGGCCTCCTCAGTTCTGATGTAGACACCTGCCACCTAGGTCTCAGTTCCCCTTCTCCAATAACGTATGTGGGGGGGGGGGATAGGTTAGGAGGAGTCACCTCCAATCCCAGCCTCAGGTTGGGTGACTAATTTGAGGAGGTGACTCGGGAGGTGGGGGGAATCCATCTAGTAGAGGAGGTGGAAGGAATTCCAATATATCCTCCCCTTCAACCTGAAGGGTCATGTGTGTGTGTGTTTGAGGCAGGGTAGAGTAGTAAGGGGCAGTATGGTTAACCTCGATCTCCTAGTTTCCCTCACCTGATCTTAGGACTTTTCTGCGGTATTGTTCCAGCTCCGGAGTTTGCCACCTCACGCTTTTCCATTTCCCCCACACCGCAGTGAATACCTGTGGTCCCGGTTTTCAGTAGTAACCTCGGACCCCCAATGGGAATCCATCCACCTTCTCAAATGCACCAATACGTCCATTTTCAATGGCCCCCGAAGAGTGGAAATAGTAATTTGGGAAATCTCATTCCGTTGACATATATATTTACATGCCCGCGGAGAGTAATTATCATGCGTGAACCATGCCAAGGGTCCCTTTTTGCCGCGCCGGAATAACCTTGGCGCATCGACCAGCCACGCTCTTTTCACTACTCCGGGCTTGGTCGGTGTTCTCGATCAAAGAACAACTACCCGGACCATTATCTAATAGCACCCAACTCTCATTTCGCCGTTCACCCACCAATCACACTCTTGCTCCTTCTTTTTCCCATGCGGACGCTTTAAACAATGGATTCCTCTCCGAGCCTCCAAGACTCGGACTCAATTTCTGCGGACCAGGGACCTCTTTTTGTAACCAGTGCAATCATTATTTCCTTTTATCCTTTTGGATCCCGTTACCCAGGACTTAACTTACCCCTCAAGACCATGAACCACCCAGGGAGCCCGAACAATTAGACACATGAACAAGGTGTCTTACCCTTTATGATGGCTCTTGTTTAGGGTTCAGGGGTCTCAATGTCCCAAAGTGCCTTATTGCCCCCCCCCCCCACCTCCCACCCCCCTGTTAACATCTCATTTCAGGGCACGCAATGGCCGTGGCTCAGCATCATGACGCAGTGACCGGAACGGCGAAGCAGCATGTCACCGATGATTACGCCCTGCGCCTATCCCAGGGCTGGGACGCCTGCCAGGTACCTCCGCCCTTCCTCTGAGACTAACCAATCAGATCGCTCCATTCTCCTCTGTCTATGGGACTGGCCCTTTAACCCATTAAACATGTCCCTGTCATTAGGTCACTTTGCCCCTACGTGGGACTGACCCTTTAACCCATTACACACGTCCCTGTCATTAGGTTACTTCGCTCCTACGTGGGACTGACCCTTTAACCCATTACACACGCCCCTCTCATTAGGTCACTTTGCCCCTATGTGGGACTGACCCTTTAACCCATTACACACGTCCCCGTCATTAGGTTACTTCGCTCCTACGTGGGACTGACCCTTTAACCCATTACACACGTCCCTGTCATTAGGTTACTTCGCTCCTACGTGGGACTGACCCTTTAACCCATTACACACGTCCCTGTCATTAGGTCACTTTGCCCCTACGTGGGACTGTCCCTTTAACCCATTACACACGTCCCGGTCATTAGGTCACTTTGCCCCTACGTGGGACTGACCCTTTAACCCATTTCACACGTCCCTGTCATTAGGTCACTTTGCCCCTATGTGGGACTGACCCTTTAACCCATTACACACGTCCCTGTCATTAGGTCACTTTGCCCCTACGTGGGACTGACCCTTTAACCCATTTCACACGTCCCTGTCATTAGGTCACTTTGCCCCTACGTGGGACTGACCCTTTAACCCATTAAACACGTCCCTGTCATTAGGTCACTTTGCCCCTACGTGGGACTGACCCTTTAACCCATTTCACACGTCCCTGTCATTAGGTCACTTTGCCCCTACGTGGGACTGACCCTTTAACCCATTACACACGTCCCTGTCATTAGGTCACTTTGCCCCTACGTGGGACTGACCCTTTTAACCCATTAAGCACGTCCCTGTCATTAGGTCACTTTGCCCCTACGTGGGACTGTCCCTTTTAACCCATTAAACATGTCCCTGTCATTAGGTCACTTTGCCCCTACGTGGGACTGACCCTTTAACCCATTACACACGTCCCTGTGTAATATGGAGCCTCTCTCCCCTGTTATAGCGCTCTTCTCGGTTTCCGTGGTGCGGGATTAACCCCTCCCTCCCCTCTCTGCAGGTGGTACTCAGTAACGCTCTGTCCAGCCTCGCGGGGACCAAGTATAACTTCGTGTTCTGTAACCTGCTGAACATCAGCGTGTGCCCGCTCACCGAGACCGCCAAAACCGTGAGGAGGAGACCCCCCGGAATTTCACTCCTCCCGCCCCTCCCCCCCCCCGGACTGTCACTCCTCCCTCAATTACGTCTCGCTCTTCTACTTTATTACTGTTTCTCCCTCTTTCCCGCCAACCCCCTTTAATGCTCCATCCTCTAGTCCAATGCGCCCTATCCCGTGCTCTCCCCTCCCCCCCCATATTTCTCTCTCCTCCCCCCATATTACGCATTCTCCCCTCCCCATATTATGCTCTCTCTCCCATCCCCCCATATTTCTCTCTCCTCCCCCCCATATTTCTCTCTCCTCCCCCCATATTACGCATTCTCCCCTCACCATATTACGCTCTCTCTCCCCTCCCCCATATTGCGCTCTCCCCCCAATATTTCTCCCCTCCCCCCCCATATTTCTCCCCTCCCCCCCCCCATAGTTACATAGTAGATGAGGTTGAAAAAAGACGTACGTCCATCTAGTTCAACCTATGCTAAATTTAGACAACAGATACTTTATCCTATATCTATACTTACTTATTGATCCAGGGGAAGGCAAACAAAAAACCCCAGAGTCATATCATCCAGTGATATCTCATAAGGGGAACAATAAATTCCTTCCCGACTCCAAGAATTGGCAATCGGATTAATCCCTGGATCCAACATCCTTCCCATGTATACCTATCTGGTATATCCCTGTATACCTTTCCCATCTAAAAAAGACGTCCAACTTTTATTTTTTTTAACAAATCTATTGTATCTGCCATCACAGTCTCCATGGGTAATGAGTCCCACACTGTAACTGCCCTAACTGCAAAGAACCCTTTCCTTTGTTGCGGGTGAAATCTCCTTTCCTCCGACCTTAAGGGATGTCCCCGAGTCCTTTGTACTGCCCGTGGGATGAATAGTTCTTTTGAAAGCTCCTTGTATTGTCCCTGAATATATTTGTATTCTCTTCTCTAATGTAAATAAATCTAATTTAGCTAGCCTCTCCTCATAAGATAGATTGTCCATCCCCATGTTTCTCTCCCCCCCCCACCCATATTGCGTCTCTCCCCCTCCCCCATATTGCACTCTCCCCCCCCCCCACCCCATATTGCGCTCTCTCCCCTTCCCATATTACGCTTTCACTCCCCCCCCCATATTGCGCTGTCCCCCCCATATTGCGCTCTCTCTCCCCCTCCCCCATATTGCACTCTCTCTCCCCCTCCCCCATATTGCACTCTCTCTCCCCCTCCCCCATATTGCACTCTCCTCCTCCCCCATATTGCGCTCTCTCCCCCCTCCCGCATATTGCGCTCTCTCTCCCCCCTCCCCCCCATATTGCGCTCTCTCTCCCCCTCCCCCATATTGCACTCTCTCTCCCCCTCCCCATATTGCGCTCTCTCTCCCCTCCCGCATATTGCGCTTCTCTCCCCCTCCCCCATATTGCACTCTCTCTCCCCTTCCCCCATATTGCGCTCTCTCCCCCTCCCCATATTGCGCTCTCTCTCCCCTCCCCATATTGCGCTCTCCTCCCCCTCCCGCATATTGCGCTCTCTCTCCCCTCCCCCATATTGCGCTCTCTCTCCCCCTCCCCCATATTGCGCTTCTCTCCCCCCTCCCCCATATTGCAGCTCTCTCTCCCCTTCCCCCATATTGCGCTCTCTCCCCCTCCCCATATTGCGCTCTCTCCCCCCTCCCCATATTGCGCTCTCTCCCCTCCCGCATATTGCGCTCTCTCTCCCCTCCCCCATATTGCGCTCTCTCTCCCCTCCCCCATATTGCGCTCTCTCTCCTCTCCCCCATATTGCACTCTCTCCTCCTCCCCCATATTGCGCTCTCTCTCCCCTCCCCCATATTGCGCTCTCTCTCCCCTCACCCATATTGCGCTCTCTCTCCCCCTCCCCCATATTGCACTCTCTCTCCCCTCCCCCATATTGCGCTCTCTTCCCCCTACGGCATATTACGCTCTCTCTCTCCCCTCCCCCATATTGCGCTCTCTCTCCCCATCCCCCATATTGCGCTCTCTCCCCTCCCCCCTCTATACTGCGCTCTCTCCCCCCCTCCCCCCCCATATTGCGCTCTCTCCCCTCCTCCCCATATTGCGCCCTCTCCCCTCCATATTGGGCCCTCTCCCCTCCCCCCATATTGCGCTTTCTCCCCTCCCCTCTATACTGCGCTCTCTCCCCCCTCCCCCCATATTGGGCCCTCTCCCCCCCCCCATACTGACACTCTCTCCCCCCCCCCCATACTGCGCTCTCTCCCCCTCCCCCCTCTATACTGCGCTCTCTCCCCCTCCCCCATATTGGGCCCTCCCCCCCCCCATACTGCGCTCTCTCCCTCCCCTCTATACTGCGCTCTCTCCCTCCCTGCCCCCTGTAGCGAGCTCGCTCTATCTCCCACTTTATTCGTGATCCAACCCCACTCCCCAACTCTCTCCCCTCCCCGTTTTACTCCGTCTCTCTCCCCCCCCCAACATATTGCGCTCTCCACCTCCTGTTTCACTCCCTGTCTCTCTCTCCCCCTCCTGTTTCACTCCCTGTCTCTCTCTCTCCCCCCCCTCCTGTTTCACTCCCTGTCTCTCTCTCCCCCCCCTCCTGTTTCACTCCGTCTCTCTCCCCCCTCCTGTTTCACTCCGTCTCTCTCCCCCCCCTCCTGTTTCACTCCGTCTCTCTCCCCCCCTCCTGTTTCACTCCGTCTCTCTCCCCCCCTCCTGTTTCACTCCGTCTCTCTCCCCCCCTCCTGTTTCACTCCGTCTCTCTCCCCCCCCTCCTGTTTCACTCCGTCTCTCTCCCCCCTCTCCTGTTTCATTCCGTCTCTCTCCCCCTCTCCTGTTTCACTCCGTCTCTCTCACTCCCCCCCGTACTCTTTCACTCCGTCTCTCTCCCCCCCCTCCTGTTTCACTCCCTGTCTCTCTCCCCCCCCCCCCCCGTTTCACTCCCTGTCTCTCTCTCCCCCCGTTTCACTCCCTGTCTCTCTCCCCCCCCCGTTTCACTCCCTGTCTCTCTCTCCCCCCTGTTTCACTCCGTCTCTACCCCCCCCCTGTTTCACTCCGTCTCTCCCCCCCCCCCCCCGTTTCACTCCCTGTCTCTCTCCTCCCCCCCTCCTGTTTCACTCCCTGTCTCTCTCTCCCCCCCTCCTGTTTCACTCCCTGTCTCTCTCTCCCCCCCCCTTCTGTTTCACTCCCTGTCTCTCTCCCCCCCCCCCCTCCTGTTTCACTCCCTGTCTCTCTCTCCCGCCCCCCCCCTTCTGTTTCACTCCCTGTCTCTCTCCCCCCCCCTCCTGTTTCACTCCGTCTCTCTCTCCTCCCCGCCCCCCCGTTTCACTCCCTGTCTCTCTCCCCCCCCTCCTGTTTCACTCCCTGTCTCTCTCTCTCCGCCCCCCCCCTTCTGTTTCACCTCCCTGTCTCTCTCTCCCCCTCCCCCATTTCACTCCGTCTCTCTCCCCCCCTCCCCGTTTCACTCCCTGTCTCTCTCTCCTCCCCCCCCCCGGTTTCACTCCCTGTCTCTCCCCCCCCCCCCCCCCGTTTCACTCCCTGTCTCTCTCTCCCCCCCCCCCCGTTTCACTCCCTGTCTCTCTCTCCCCCCCCCCGTTTCACTCCGTCTCTCTCTCCCCTCCCCCCGTTTCACTCCCTGTCTCTCTCCCCCCCCCCGTTTCACTCCGTCTCTCTCTCCCCTCCCCCCGTTTCACTCCCTGTCCTCTCTCCCCCCGTTTCACTCCCTGTCTCTCTCTCCCCTCCCCCCCCCCCCCCGTTTTCACTCCCTGCCTCCCCCCCTCACAGTTCACGGTGTTCCTGTATAACCCCCTGGGACGCAGCGTCACATGGAATGTCCGGCTGCCGGTCAGTGGCCTCTCGTACACGGTTACCGGCCCCTCCGGGGAGAGCGTACCCAAGTGAGGTAAGAGGAAGGGGGGGTGGGAGTGACCTAATGAACAGGGATGTGTGATGTCACGTGTCGAGCGTCTCCTCCCCTTTCTCCCGATTGGGCTGCCCGAGACCACACGCGTGGGCGACGAGCTTGGCACTCCCCCTCCCCCCCCCCCCCGATTTTATCTGCTCTCTCCCTCCCCCCCCCCCCCAGGTGGTGGCGCTGTCCGACTTCACGCGAGCCGTGCGCGAGGAGAAGGGGGGAGCCGCGCGGGAGCTGATCTTCCAGGGCACCGTTACCCCCCCCTGGGGGTTCAGCAGCTTCGCCGTGGGGCAGATATCCGCTCGTGGGCGGTTTTTTCGCAGGGCAGAGGCCGCAGAAAGCAGCCCACGGTCATCCAGAACAAGGTGGCCCGACTGCCTTATTGCCCCTGTAACCCGCCTCCTGAGTGCCTTATTGCCCCTGTAACATGTTATTGCAGTAACCCGCCTCCTGAGTGCCTTATTGCCCCTGTAACATGTTATTGCAGTAACCCGCCTCCTGAGTGCCTTATTGCCCCTGTAACATGTTATTGCAGTAACCCGCACTCCTGAGTGCCTTATTGCCCCTGTAACATGTTATTGCAGTAACCCGCCTCCTGAGTGCCTTATTGCTCCTGTAACATGTTATTGCAGTAACCCGCCTCCTGAGTGCCTTATTGCCTCTGTAACATGTTATTGCAGTAACCCGCCTCCTGAGTGCCTTATTGCCCTGTAACATGTTATCGCAGTAACCCGCCTCCTGAGTGCCTTATTGCCCCTGTAACATGTTATTGCAGTAACCCCGCCTCCTGAGTGCCTTATTGCTCCTGTAACATGTTATTGCAAGTAACCCGCCTCCTGAGTGCCTTATTGCCTCTGTAACATGTTATTGCAGTAACCCGCCTCCTGAGTGCCTTATTGCCCTGTAACATGTTATCGCAGTAACCCGCCTCCTGAGTGCCTTATTGCCCCTGTAACATGTTATCGCAGTAACCCGCCTCCTGAGTGCCTTATTGGTCCTGTAACATGTTATCGCAGTAACCCGCCTCCTGAGTGCCTTATTGCCCCCTGTAACGTGTTATCGCAGTAACCCGCCTCCTGAGTGCCTTATTGTCCCTGTAACGGTGTTATCGCAGTAACCCGCCTCCTGAGTGCCTTATTGCCCCTGTAACATGTTATCGCAGTAACCCGCCTCCTGAGCGCCTTATTGCCCCTGTAACATGTTATTGCAGTAACCCGCCTCCTGAGTGCCTTATTACTCCTGTAACATGTTATTGCAGTAACACGCCTCCTGAGTGCCTTATTGCCCCCTGTAACATGTTATTGCAGTAACCCGCCTCCTGAGTGCCTTATTGCCCCAGTAACATGTTATTGCAGTAACCCGCCTCCTGAGTGCCTTATTGCGCCTGTAACATGTTATTGCAGTAACCCGCCTCCTGAGTGCCTTATTGCCCCTGTAACCCGCCTCCTGAGTGCCTTATTGCCCCTGTAACATGTTATCGCAGTAACCCGCCTCCTGAGTGCCTTATTGCCCCTGTAACATGTTACTGCAGTAACCTGCCTCCTGAGTGCCTTATTGCCCCTGTAACATGTTATTGCAGTAACCCGGCTCCTGAGTGCAGTAACCCGCCTTCTGAGTGCCTTATTGTCCCTGTAACATGTTATTGCAGTAACCCGCCTCCTGAGTGCCTTATTGTCCCCTGTAACATGTTATCGCAGTAACCTGCCTCCTGAGTGCCTTATTGCCCCTGTAACATGTTATCGCAGTAACCCGCCTCCTGAGTGCCTTATTGCCCCTGTAACATGTTATTGCAGTAACCCGCCTCCTGAGTGCCTTATTGCCCCTGTAACATGTTACTGCAGTAACCCGCCTCCTGAGTGCCTTATTGTCCCTGTAACATGTTACTGCAGTAACCCGCCTCCTGAGTGCCTTATTGTCCCTGTAACATGTTATCGCAGTAACCCGCCTCCTGAGTGCCTTATTGTCCCCTGTAACATGTTATCGCAGTAACCCGCCTCCTGAGTGCCTTATTGCCCCTGTAACGTGTTATCGCAGTAACCCGCCTCCTGAGTGCCTTATTGCCCCTGTAACGTGTTATCGCAGTAACCCGCCTCCTGAGTGCCTTATTGCCCCTGTAACGTGTTACTACAGTAACCCTCCTCCTGAGTGGCCTTATTGCCCCTGTAACGTGTTACTGCAGTAACCCGCCTCCTGAGTGCCTTATTTCCCCCTGTAACATGTTATCCGCAGTAACCCGCTCCTGCGTGCCTTATTGCCCCTGTAACATGTTATCGCAGTAACCCGTCTCCTGAGTGCCTTATTGCCCCTGTAACATGTTATCGCAGTAACCTGCCTCCTGAGTGCCTTATTGTCCCTGTAACATGTTATTGCAGTAACCCGCCTCCTGAGTGCCTTATTGTCCCTGTAACATGTTATTGCAGTAACCCGCCTCCTGAGTGCCTTATTGCCCCTGTAACATGTTATCGCAGTAACCCGCCTCCTGAGTGCCTTATTGCCCCTGTAACATGTTATCGCAGTAACCCGCCTCCTGAGTGCCTTATTGCCCCTGTAACGTGTTATTACAGTAACCCGCCTCCTGAGTGCCTTATTGCCTCTGTAACATGTTATTGCAGTAACCCACCTCCTGAGTGCCTTATTGCCCCCTGTAACATGTTATTACAGTAACCCGCCTCCTGAGTGCCTTATTGCCTCTGTAACATGTTATTGCAGTAACCCGCCTCCTGAGTGCCTTATTGCCCCTGTAACGTGTTACTGCAGTAACCCGCCTCCTGAGTGCCTTATTGCCCCTGTAACGTGTTATTGCCCTTACTCATTTCCCGTCAGTATTACCAAGTTGTGTTTGATCCGGACACGGGATTAATTAGTGAGATTCAGAACCTTGGAGAAGGGGATCTCGTTACCTCGTCACGCAGAGTTTCTACTGGTAACTATATATATCCTCTCTCCCTGTGTATAGTACCAGTGACCCCTCACCTCTCTCCCTGTGTATAGTACCAGTGACCCCTCACCTCTCTCCCTGTATATAGTACCAGTGACCCCTCGCCTCTGTCCCTGTGTATAGTACCAGTGACCCCTCACTCTCTTTCCCTGTGTATAGTACCAGTGACCCCTCGCCTCTGTCCCTGTGTATAGTACCAGTGACCCCTCATCTCTCCCCCTCTGTATATAGTACCAGTGACCCCTCGCCTCTCTCCCTGTGTATAGTACCAGTGACCCCTCACCTCTCCCCTCTGTATATAGTACCAGGTGACCCCTCGCCTCTCTCCCTGTGTATAGTACCAGTGACCCCTCACCTCTCCCCTCTGTATATAGTACCAGTGACCCCTCGCCTCTCTCCCTGTGTATAGTACACAGTGACCCCTCGCCTCTCTCCCTGTGTATAGTACCAGTGACCCCTCACCTCTCCCCTCTGTATATAGTACCAGTGACCCCTCGCCTCTGTCCCTGTGTATAGTACCAGTGACCCCTCGCCTCTCTCCCTGTATATAGTACCAGTGACCCCTCGCCTCTGTCCCTGTGTATAGTACCAGTGACCCCCTCGCCTCTCTCCCTGTATATAGTACCAGTGACCCCCTCGCCTCTGTCCCTGTGTATAGTACCAGCGACCCCTCACCTCTCCCCTCTGTATATAGTACCAGTGACCCCTCACCTCTCTCCCTGTATATAGTACCAGCGACCCCTCACCTCTCTCCCTGTATATAGTACCAGTGACCCCCTCACCTCTCTCCCTGTGTATAGTACCAGTGACCCCTCGCCTCTGTCCCTGTGTATAGTACCAGTGACCCCTTGCCTCTCTCCCTGTGTATAGTACCAGTGACCCCTCACCTCTCCCCTCTGTATATAGTACCAGTGACCCCTCACCTCTCTCCCTGTGTATAGTACCAGCGACCCCTCACCTCTCTCCCTGTATATAGTACCAGCGACCCCCTCGCCTCTCTCCCTGTATATAGTACCAGCGACCCCTCACCTCTCCCCTCTGTATATAGTACCAGCGACCCCTCACCTCTCCCCCTCTGTGTATAGTACCAGTGACCCCTCACCTCTCCCCTCTGTATATAGTACCAGTGACCCCTCGCCTCTCTCCCTGTGTATAGTACCAGTGACCCCCTCGCCTCTCTCCCTGTGTATAGTACCAGTGACCCCTCGCCTCTCCCCTCTGTATATAGTACCAGCGACCCCTCACCTCTCCCCTCTGTATATAGTACCAGTGACCCCTCGCCTCTCTCTCCCTGTGTATAGTACCAGTGACCCCTCGCCTCTCTCCCTGTGTATAGTACCAGTGACCCCTCGCCTCTCTCCCTGTGTATAGTACCAGTGACCCCTCGCCTCTCCCCTCTGTATATAGTACCAGTGACCCCTCACCTCTCTCCCTGTGTATAGTACCAAGCGACCCCTCACCTCTCTCCCTGTATATAGTACCAGCGACCCCTCACCTCTCTCCCTGTGTATAGTACCAGTGACCCCTCACCTCTCCCCTCTGTAGGTATAACGCCAGTATAGGTAACTCGGATAGTTCCCAGCCGTCCGGCGCTTACATCTTCAGACCGGACAGATCGGCGCCGTATAATCTCGCCCAGCAGCGCGTGCGCAGTCACATGGTGCAGGTGAGACGGGGCCGGCACACCGCTGCTCTCACTGTCCTGTCCCAGGAAACTCTCCCTCCCTCCCCCTCCCTCCCTCCCCCTCCCTCCCCCTCCCTCCCTCACCCCTCCCTCACCCTCCCTCCCTCACCCTCTTTCCTGCCTCCCTCACCCTCTTTCCTGCCTCCCTCCCTCACCCTCTTTCCTGCCTCCCTCCCTCACCCTCTTTCCTGCCTCCCTCCCTCACCCTCTTTCCTGCCTCCCTCACCCTCCCTCCCTCACCCTCCCTCCCCATCCCTCCCTCACCCCTCCCTCCCTCACCCTCTTTCCTCCCTCACCCTCCCCTCCCTCCCTCCCTCACCCTCTTTCCTGCCTCCCTCCCTCACCCTCTTTCTGCCTCCCTCCCTCACCCTCTTTCCTGCCTCCCTCCCTCACCCTCTTTCCTGCCTCCCTCACCCTCCCTCCCTCACCCTCCCTCCCTCCCTCACCCTCTTCCTCCCTCACCCTCCCTCCCTCCCTCACCCTCTTTCCTGCCTCCTCCCTCACCCTCTTTCCTGCCTCCCTCACCCTCCCTCCCTCACCCTCTTTCCTGCCTCCCTCCCTCACCCTCTTTTCCTGCCTCCCTCCCTCACCCTCTTTCCTCCCTCCCTCACCCTCTTTCCTGCCTCCCTCACCCTCTTTCCTCCCTCCCTCCCTCACCCTCTTTCCTCCCTCCCTCCTCACTCCTCTTTCCTCCCTCCCTCCCTCACTCTCTTTCCTCCCTCCCTCACTCTCTTTCCTCCCTCCCTTCCTCACCCTCTTTCCTCCCTCCCTCCCTCACTCTCTTTCCTCCCTCCTTCCTCACCCTCTTTCCTCCCTCCCTCCCTCACCCTCTTTCCGCCCTCCCTCACCCTCTTTCCGCCCTCCCTCACCCTCTTTCCGCCCTCCCTCACCCTCTTTCCGCCCTCCCTCACCCTCTTCCCTCCCTCCCTCCCTCACCCTCTTCCCTCCCTCCCTCCCTCACCCTCTTCCCTCCCTCCCTCCCTCACCCTCTTCCCTCCCTCCCTCCCTCACCCTCTTCCCTCCCTCCCTCACCCTCTTCCCTCCCTCCCTCCCTCACCCTCTTCCCTCCCTCCCCTCCCTCACCCTCTTCCCTCCCTCCCCTCACCCTCTTCCCTCCCTCCCTCCCTCACCCTCTTCCCTCCCTCCCTCCCTCACCCTCTTCCCTCCCTCCCTCACCCTCTTCCTCCCTCCTCCCTCACCCTCTTCCCTCCTCCCTCACCCCTCTTCCCTCCCTCCCTCACCCTCTTCCCTCCCTCCCTCCCTCCCTCACCCTCTTCCCTCCCTCCCTCCCTCACCCTCTTCCCTCCCTCCCCTCCCTCACCCTCTTCCCTCCCTCCCTCACCCTCTTCCCTCCCTCCCTCCCTCACCCTCTTCCCTCCCTCCCTCCCTCACCCTCTTCCCTCCCTCACCCTCTTCCCTCCCTCACCCTCTTCCCTCCCTCACCCTCTTCCCTCCCTCACCCTCTTCCCTCCCTCACCCTCTTCCCTCCCTCCCTCCCTCACCCCTCTTCCCTCCCTCACCCTCTTCCCTCCCTCACCCTCTTCCCTCCCTCACCCTCTTCCCTCCCTCACCCTCTTCCCTCCCTCACCCTCTTCCCTCCCTCACCCTCTTCCCTCCCTCACCCTCTTCCCTCCCTCACCCTCTCTCCCTCCCTCAACCTCTCTCCCTCCCTCCTCCCTCTTCTCTTCCCCCCTCTTCTTCTCTTCCCCCCCTCTCCTTCTCTCCCCCCCTCTCTCCTTCTCTCCCCCCTCTCTCCCCCTCTCTCCTTCTCTCTCCCCCTCTCTCCTCTCCCCCCTCTCTCCTCTCCCCCCCTCTCTCTTCTTCTCTACCCCTCTCTCTTCTTCTCTCCCCCCTCTCTCTTCTTCTCTCCCCCCCTCTCTCTTCTTCTCTCCCCCCCTCTCTCTTCTTCTCTACCCCCCTCTCTCTTCTTCTCTACCCCCCTCTCTCTTCTTCTCTCCCCCTCTCTTCTTCTCTCCCCCTCTCTCTTCTTCTCTCCCCCCTCTCTCTTCTTCTCTCCCCCCCCTCTCTCTTCTTCTCTCCCCCCCCTCTCTCTTCTTCTCTCCCCCCTGTCTCTTCTTATCCCCCCCCCCCCGTCTCTTCTTATCCCCCCCCCCCCGTCTCTTCTTATCCCCCCCCCCGTCTCTTCTTATCCCCCCCCCCCGTCTCTTCTTATCCCCCCCCCGTCTCTTCTTATCTCCCCACCCCGTCTCTTCTTATCTCCCCCCCCATCTCTTCTTATCTCCCCCCCCCCGTCTCTTCTTATCTCCCCCCCCCGTCTCTTCTTATCTCCCCCCCCGTCTCTTCTTATCTCCCCCCCCCCCGTCTCTTCTTATCTCCCCCCCCGTCTCTTCTTATCTCCCCCCCCGTCTCTTCTTATCTCCCCCCCCCGTCTCTTCTTATCTCCCCCCCCCCCGTCTCTTCTTATCTCCCCCCCCCCCGTCTCTTCTTATCTCCCCCCCCCCGTCTCTCTTCTTATCTCCCCCCCCCTCCGTCTCTTCTTATCTCCCCCCCCCCGTCTCTTCTTATCTCCCCCCCCCGTCTCTTCTTATCTCCCCCCCCGTCTCTTCTTATCTCCCCCCCTCTCTCTTCTTATCTCCCCCCCCCGTCTCTTCTTATCTCCCCCCCCCGTCTCTTCTTATCTCCCCCCCCCGTCTCTTCTTATCTCCCCCCCCGTCTCTTCTTATCTCCCCCCCCCCGTCTCTTCTTATCTCCCCCCCGTCTCTTCTTATCTCCCCCCCCCCCGTCTCTTCTTATCTCCCCCCCCCGTCTCTTCTTATCTCCCCCCCCCCGTCTCTTCTTATCTCCCCCCCCCGTCTCTTCTTATCTCCCCCCCCCGTCTCTTCTTATCTCCCCCCCCCGTCTCTTCTTATCTCCCCCCCCCGTCTCTTCTTATCTCCCCCCCCCTCTCTCTTCTTATCTCCCCCCCCCGTCTCTTCTTATCTCCCTCCCCCCCCCGTCTCTTCTTATCTCCCCCCCCCGTCTCTTCTTATCTCCCCCCCCCCCCGTCTCTTCTTATCTCCCCCCCCCGTCTCTTCTTATCTCCCCCCCCCCGTCTCTTCTTATCTCCCCCCCTCCCCCCGTCTCTTCTTATCTCCCCCCCTCTCTCTTCTTATCTCCCCCCCCGTCTCTTCTTATCTCCCCCCCCCCCCGTCTCTTCTTATCTCCCCCCCCCGTCTCTTCTTATCTCCCCCCCCCCCGTCTCTTCTTATCTCCCCCCCCGTCTCTTCTTATCTCCCCCCCCCCGTCTCTTCTTATCTCCCCCCCGTCTCTTCTTATCTCCCCCCCGTCTCTTCTTATCTCCCCCCCCCGTCTCTTCTTATCTCCCCCCCCCGTCTCTTCTTATCTCCCCCCCCTCTCTTCTTATCTCCCCCCCCCGTCTCTTCTTATCTCCCCCCCCCGTCTCTTCTTATCTCCCCCCCCCGTCTCTTCTTATCTCCCCCCCCGTCTCTTCTTATCTCCCCCCCCCGTCTCTTCTTATCTCCCCCCTCTCTCCCCCCCCCGTCTCTTCTTATCTCCCCCCCCCCGTCTCTTCTTATCTCCCCCCCCCGTCTCTTCTTATCTCCCCCCCCCGTCTCTTCTTATCTCCCCCCCCCGTCTCTTCTTATCTCCCCCCCCCGTCTCTTCTTATCTCCCCCCCCCGTCTCTTCTTATCTCCCCCCCCCCGTCTCTTCTTATCTCCCCCCCCCGTCTCTTCTTATCTCCCCCCCCGTCTCTTCTTATCTCCCCCCCCGTCTCTTCTTATCTCCCCCCCCGTCTCTTCTTATCTCCCCCCCCCCGTCTCTTCTTATCTCTCCCCCCCCGTCTCTTCTTATCTCCCCCCCCCCGTCTCTTCTTATCTCCCCCCCCCCGTCTCTTCTTATCTCCCCCCCCCCCTCTCTCTTCTTATCTCCCCCCCCGTCTCTTCTTATCTCCCCCCCCCCGTCTCTTCTTATCTCCCCCCCCGTCTCTTCTTATCTCCCCCCCCCCGTCTCTTCTTATCTCCCCCCCCCGTCTCTTCTTATCTCCCCCCCCGTCTCTTCTTATCTCCCCCCCCCCGTCTCTTCTTATCCCCCCCCCCCCGTCTCTTCTTATCTCCCCCCCCCGTCTCTTCTTATCTCCCCCCCCCGTCTCTTCTTATCTCCCCCCCCCGTCTCTTCTTATCTCCCCCCCCCCCCGTCTCTTCTTATCTCCCCCCCCCCGTCTCTTCTTATCTCCCCCCCCTCTCTCTTCTTATCTCCCCCCCCCGTCTCTTCTTATCTCCCCCCCCGTCTCTTCTTATCTCCCCCCCCGTCTCTTCTTATCTCCCCCCCCGTCTCTTCTTATCTCCCCCCCCCCCGTCTCTTCTTATCTCCCCCCCCCCGTCTCTTCTTATCTCCTCCCCCCCCGTCTCTTCTTATCTCCCCCCCCCCCGTCTCTTCTTATCTCCCCCCCCCCCCGTCTCTTCTTATCTCCCCCCCCCCGTCTCTTCTTATCTCCCCCCCCCGTTCTCTTCTTATCTCCCCCCCCTCTCTCTTCTTATCTCCCCCCCCCGTCTCTTCTTATCTCCCCCCCCCCGTCTCTTCTTATCTCCCCCCCCTCTCTCTTCTTATCTCCCCCCCCGTCTCTTCTTATCTCCCCCCCCGTCTCTTCTTATCTCCCCCCCTCTCTCTTCTTATCTCCCCCCCCGTCTCTTCTTATCTCCCCCCCCTCTCTCTTCTTATCTCCCCCCCCCCCGTCTCTTCTTATCTCCCCCGTCTCTTCTTCTATCCCCCCCTCTTTTCTCCCCCCCCCTCTCTCTTCTCCCCCCCCCTCTCTCTTCTCTCCCCCCCCCTCTCTTTACACCCCCCCCCCCCTCTCTTCTCACCCCCCCTTCTCTCTCCCCCCCCCCCCCCTTCCCCCTGCAGTCTCCCCCCCCTCTCTTCGCCCCCTGTTTACCTCTCTCTCTCTCTCTCTCTCTCTCTCTCTGCACAGAGAACTCTCTGGTACAGGAGGTATATCAGAATTTCTCCTCCTGGGGCTCACAAGTTGTGCGGTTATACGCGGGGCAGAGATATGTGGAGCTGGAAGTGGACAGTGGGTCCCATTCCCATCCCTGTGAGTTGTGTGTGCGGGGAGGGGGGCTGTCTCTGTCTCTCTCCGCTCTGTGTTGTGCGGGGAGGGGGGCTGTCTCTGTCTGTCTCCTCCCCCTCTGTGTGTGCGGGGGAGGGGGGCTGTCTCTGTCTCTCCCCTCTGTGTGTGCTGGGAGGGGGGCATGTCTCTCTCCCCTCTGTGTGTGCGGGGAGGGGGGCTGTCTCTGTCTCTCTCTCCTCTGTGTGTGCGGGGAGGGGGGGCTGTCTCTCTCTCCTCTGTGTGTGCGGGGAGGGGGGCTGTCTCTGTCTCTCCCCTCTGTGTGTGCGGGGAGGGGGGCTGTCTCTGTCTCTCCCCTCTGTGTGTGCGGGGAGGGGGGGCTGTCTCTGTCTCTCCCCTCTGTGTGTGCGGGGAGGGGGGCTGTCTCTGTCTCTCTCTCCTCTGTGTGTGCGGGGAGGGGGGCTGTCTCTGTCTGTCTCTCTCTCCTCTGTGTGTGTGCGGGGAGGGGGGGCTTGTCTCTCTCTCCTCTGTGTGTGCGGGGAGGGGGGCTGTCTCTGTCTGTCTCTCTCTCCTCTGTGTGTGCGGGGAGGGGGGCTGTCTCTGTCTGTCTCTCTCTCCTCTGTGTGTGCGGGGAGGGGGCTGTCTCTGTCTGTCTCTCTCTCCTCTGTGTGTGCGGGGAGGGGGGCTGTCTCTGTCTGTCTCTCTCTCCTCTGTGTGTGCGGGGAGGGGGGCTGTCTCTCTCGTGCTCTCTCTGTGTGTGCGGGGAGGGGGGCTGTCTCTCTCTGTCTCTCTCTCCTCTGTGTGTGCGGGGAGGGGGGCTGTCTCTCTCTGTCTCTCTCTCCTCTGTGTGTGCGGGGAGGGGGGCTGTCTCTCTCTGTCTCTCTCTCCTCTGTGTGTGCGGGGAGGGGGGCTGTCTCTGTCTGTCTCTCTCTCCTCTGTGTGTGCGGGGAGGGGGGCTGTCTCTCTCTGTCTCTCTCTCTCCTCTGTGTGTGCGGGGGAGGGGGGGCTGTCTCTCTCTGTCTCTCTCTCCTCTGTGTGTGCGGGGAGA
>NW_027455009.1:0-48960 GCF_040206685.1 Ascaphus truei | reverse complement strand
ACCTCCCCCCCACCTCATGACCCACATCACCACCTCCCCCCCCACCTCATGACCCACATCACCACCTCCCCCCCACCTCGTGACCCACATCACCACCTCCCCCCCACCTCGTGACACACATCACCACTTCCCCCCCACCTCGTGACCCACATCACCACCTCCCCCCCACCTCGTGACCCACATCACCACCTCCCCCCCACTTCGTGACCCACATCACCACCTCCCCCCCACCTCGTGACCCACATCACCACCTCCCCCCCACCCTCGTGATCCACATCACCACCTCCCCCCCACCTCGTGATCCACATCCCACCCCCCCCACCTCGTGATCCACATCACAACCTCCCCCCACATCCCCATCCCCCCACCTCGTGATCCACATCACAACCTCCCCCACATCCCCACCCCCCCACCTCGTGATCCACACCACAACCTCCCCCCACCTCGTGATCCACATCAAAACCTCCCCCCCACCTCGTGATCCACATCACAACCTCACCCCTCACCTCGTGATCCACATCACAACCTCCCCCCCCACCTCTTGATCCACATCACAACCTCCCCCCCACCTCGTGATCCACATCACCACTTCCCCCCCGCCTCGTGACACAAACCACCACCTCCTCCCCACTTTGTGACCCACATCACCTCCCCCCCCCACATCGTGACCCACCTCACCTCCCCCCCCCACATCGTGATCCACATCACACCTCCCCCACCCACCTCGTGATCCACATCACCACCTCCCCCCCACCTCGTGATCCACATCACCACCTTCCGCCCCACCTCGTGATCCACATCACAACCTCCCCCCCCAATTCATGATCCACATCCTCCCCCCCCACCTCGTGATCCACATCACCAACTCCCCCCCCACCTCGTGATCCACATCACCAACTCCCCCCCACCTAGTGATCCACATCACCACCTGCCCCCCACCTCGTGACCCACATCACCACCTCCCCCCTACCTCGTGACCCACAAAACCACCTCCCCCCACTTCGTGACCCACATCACCACCTCCCCAACACCTCGTGACCCACATCACCACCTCCCCCCCCACCTCGTGACCCACATCACCACCTCCCCCCCACCTCGTGACCCACATCACACCTCCCCCCCACCTCGTGACCCACATTACCACCTCCCCCCACCTCGTGACCCACATCACCACCTCCCCCTCACCTCGTGACCCACATCACCACCTGCCCCAACACCTCCTGACCCACATCACCATCTCCCCCCACCTCGTGACCCACATCACCACCTCCCCCCACCTCGTGACCCACATCACCACATCCCCCCACCTCGTGACCCACCCCACCACCAACCCCCCACCTCGTGACCCACATCACCACCTCCCCCCCACCTCGCGACCCACATCACCACCTCCCCCCCCCACCTCGTGACCCACATCACCACCTCCCGCCCCACCTCGTGATCCACATCACAACCTCCCCCCCACCTCGTGATCCACATCCTCACCCCCCACCTCGTGATTCACATCCCCCCACCTCGTGATCCGCATCCCCCCCACCTCGTGATCCAAATCCCAACCTCCCCCGCATCCCCTCGTGACCCACATCCCAACCTCCCCCCACATCCCCACCTCGTGATCCACATCACAACCTTAATACCCCCACCCACCCCACCACCACGTTACCCACATCACCACCCCCCCCCCACCTTGTGACCCACGTCACCACCTCCCCCCCACCTTGTGACCCACATCACCACGTCCCGCCCACCTCGTGACCCACATCACCACCTCCCCACCACCTCGTGATCCACATCCCCACCCCCCACCTCGTGATTCACATCCCTCCTACCTCGTGATCCACATCCCAACCTCCCCCCACATCCCCACCTTGTGATCCACATCCCAACCTCCCCCCACATCCCCACCTCATGATCCACATCCCCACCTCGTGATCCACATCCCAACCTCCCCCACATCCCCACCTCATGATCCACATCCCAACCTCCCCCCACATCCCCACCTCGTGATCCACATCACAACCTTCCCCCCCCCACCCCCCTCCACCTCGTGACCCACATCACCACCTCCCAACCTCGTGACCCACATCACCACCTCCCCCCCACCTCGTGACCCACATCATCACCTCCCCCCACCTCGTGATCCACATCACCACCTCCACCCCCACCTCGTGACCCACATCACCACCTCCCCCCCACCTTATTACCCACATCACCACTTCCCCCCCCCACCTCGTGACCCACATCACCACCTCCCCCCCACCTCGTGACCCACATCACCACCTCCCCCCCACCTCGTGACCCACATCACCCCCTCCCTCCCACCTCGTGACTTACATCACCCCCTCCCCCCCACCTCATGACCCACATCGCCACCTCCCCCCCACCTCGTGATCCACATCACATCCTGCCCTCCACCTCGTGACCCACATCAGCTCCTGCCCCCCACCTCGTGACCCACATCACCACCTCCCCCCCACCTCGTGACCCACATCACCACCTCCCCCCCACCTCGTGACCCATATCACCACCTCCCCCCCACCTCGTGACCCACATCACAACCTCCCCCCCACCTCGTGACCCACATCACCACCTCCCCCCCACCTCGTGACCCACATCACCACCTCCCCCCCACCTCGTGACCCACATCACCACCTCCCCCCCACCTCGTGACCCACATTACCACCTCCCCCCCACCTCGTGACCCACATCACCACCTCCCCCCACATCGTGACCCACATCACCACCTCCCCCCACCTCGTGACCACCCCACCACCTCCCCCCCACCTCGTGACCCACATCACCACCCCCCCCCCCCACCTCGTGACCCACATCACCACCTCCCCCCTCACCTCATGATCCACATCACAACTCCCCCCCCACCTCGTGATCCACATCACCAACTCCCCCCCGACCTTGTGATCCACATCACCACCTCCCCCCCACCTCGTGATCAACATCACCACCTCCCCCCCACCTCGTGATCCACATCCCCACCCCCCCACCTCGTAATCCACATCACAACCTCCCCCCACATCCCCACCCCCCCCACCTCGTGATCCACATCACAACCTCCCCCCACATCCCCACCTGGTGATCCACATCACCACCTCCCCCCCACCTCGTGATCCACATCCCCACCTCCCCCCCACCTCGTGATCCACATCCCCACCCCCTCACCTCGTGATCCACATCACAACCTCCCCCCACATCACCACCTCGTGATCCACATCACAACCTCCCCCCCACCTCGTGATCCACATCACAACCTCCCCCCTCACCTCGTGATCCACATCACAACCTCCCCCCCACCTCGTGATCCACATCACCACTTCCCCCCCCCGCCTCGTGACACAAACCACCACCTCCCCCCCAGTTCGTGACCCACATCACCTCCCCCCCACATCGTCACCCACATCACACCTCCCCCACCCACCTCGTGATCCACATCACAACCTCCCCCCCACCTCGTGATCCAAATCACCACCTCCCGCCCCACCTCGTGATCCACATCACAACCTCCCCCTCACCTCGTGATCCACATCCTCAGCCCCCCACCTCGTGATTCACATCCCCCCACCTCGTGATCCACATCCCCCCACCTCGTGATCCAAATCCCAACCTCCCCCCGCATCCCCCCCTCGTGACCCACATCCCAACCTCCCCCCACATCCCCCCCTCATGATCCACATCCCAACCTCCCCCCACATCCCCACCTCGTGATCCACATCACAACCTCCCCACCTCATGATCCACATCCCAACCTCCCCCCACATCCCCACCTCGTGATCCACATCACAACCTTCCCCCCCCCACCCCCTCCACCTCGTGACCCACATCACCACCTCCCCAACCTCGTGACCCACATCACCACCTCCCCCCCACCTCGTGACCCACATCATCACCTTCCCCCCACCTCGTGATCCACATCACCACCTCCACCCCCACCTCGTGACCCACATCACCACCTCCCCCCCACCTCGTTACCCACATCACCACTTCCCCCCCCACCTCGTGACCCACATCACCACCTCCCCCCCACCTCGTGACCCATATCACCACCTCCCCCCCACCTCGTGACCCACATCACCCCCTCCCTCCCACCTCGTGACCCACATCACCCCCTCCCCCCCACCTCATGACCCACATCGCCACCCCCCCCCCACCTCGTGATCCACATCACATCCTGCCCCCCACCTCGTGACCAGCATCACAACCTGCCCCCCACCTCGTGACCCACATCACCACCTCCCCCCCACCTCGTGACCCACATCACCACCTACCTCCCACCTCGTGACCCACATCACCACCTCCCCCCCACCTCGTGACCCACATCACCACCTCCCCCCCACCTCGTGACCCACATCACCACCTCCCCCCCACCTCGTGACCCACATCACCACCTCCCCCCCACCTCGTGACCCACATCACCAACTCCCCCCCGACCTTGTGATCCACATCACCACCTCCCCCCCACCTCGTGATCCACATCACCACCTCCCCCCCACCTCGTGATCCACATCACAACCTCCCCCCACATCCCCACCCCCCCACCTCGTGATCCACATCACAACCTCCCCCCACATCCCCACCTCGTGATCCACATCACAACCTCCCCCCACATCACCACCTCGTGATCCACATCACAACCTCCCCCCCACCTCGTGATCCACATCACAACCTCCCCCCTCACCTCGTGATCCACATCACAACCTCCCCCCCACCTCGTGATCCACATCACAACCTCCCCCCCACCTCGTGACCCACATCACCTCCCCCCCCACAACGTGACCCACATCACCTCCACCCCCCACATCGTGATCCACATCACACCTCCCCCACCCACCTCGTGATCCACATCACCACCTCCCCCCCACCTCGTGACCCACACCACCACCTCCCCACCACCTCGTGATCCACTTCACCACCTCCCGCCCCACCTCGTAATCCACATCACCACCTCCCGCCCCACCTCGTGATCCACATCACAATCTCCCCCCCACCTCGTGATCCACATCACAACCTCCCCCCCACCTCGTGATCCACATCCTCACCCCCCCACCTCGTGATTCCCATCCCCCCACCTCGTGATCCACATCCCCCCCACCTCGTGATCCAAATCCCAACCTCCCCCCGCATCCCCCCCTCGTGACCCACATCCCAACCTCCCCCCACATCCCCACCTCGTGATCCACATCATAACCTTAATACCCCCACCCACCCCACCACCTCGTTACCCACATCACCACCCCCCCCCCACCTCGTGACCCACATCACCACCTCCCCCCCACCTCGTGACCCACATCACCACCTCCCCACCACCTCGTGATCCACATCCCCACCTCCCCACCTAGTAATCCACATCACCACCTCCCGCCCCACCTCGTGATCAACATCAAAACCTTCCCCCCCCACCTCGTGATCCACATCACAACCCCCCCCCCACCTCGTGATCCACATCCTCACCCCCCCACCTCGTGATTCCCATCCCCCCACCTCGTGATCCACACCCCCCCCACCTCGTGATCCACATCCCCACCTCGTGATCCACATCCCAACCTCCCCCCACATCCCCACCTCGTGATCCACATCCCAAACTCCCCACCTCATGATCCACATCCCAACCTCCCCCCAATACCCCACCTCGTGATCCACATCACAACCTTACCCCACACCCACCCCCCCTCCACCTCGTGACCCACATAACACCTCCCCCCCACCTCGTGACCCACATCACCACCTCCCCCCCACCTCGTGACACACATCACCACCTCTCCCCCACCTCGTGACCCACATCACCACCTCCCCCCCCACCTCGTGACCCACATCACCACCTCCCCCCCACCTCGTGACCCACATCACCACCTCCCCCCCACCTCGAGACCCACATCACCACCTCCCCCCCACCTCGTGACCCACATCACCACCTCCCCCCCACCTCATGACCCACATCACCACCTCCCCCCCACCTCGTGACCCACATCACCACCTCCCCCCCCACCTCGTGACACACATCACCACTTCCCCCCCACCTCGTGACCCACATCACCACCTCCCCCCCACCTCGTGACCCACATCACCACCTCCCCCCCACTTCGTGACCCACATCACCACCTCCCCCCCACCTCGTGACCCACATCACCACCTCCCCCCCACCTCGTGATCCACATCACCACCTCCCCCCCACCTCGTGATCCACATCCCACCCCCCCCACCTCGTGATCCACATCACAACCTCCCCCCACATCCCCACCCCCCCACCTCGTGATCCACATCACAACCTCCCCCCACATCCCCACCCCCCCACCTCGTGATCCACACCACAACCTCCCCCCCACCTCGTGATCCACATCAAAACCTCCCCCCCACCTCGTGATCCACATCACAACCTCACCCCTCACCTCGTGATCCACATCACAACCTCCCCCCCACCTCTTGATCCACATCACAACCTCCCCCCCACCTCGTGATCCACATCACCACTTCCCCCCCGCCTCGTGACACAAACCACCACCTCCTCCCCACTTTGTGACCCACATCACCTCCCCCCCCCCACATCGTGACCCACCTCACCTCCCCCCCCCACATCGTGATCCACATCACACCTCCCCCACCCACCTCGTGATCCACATCACCACCTCCCCCCCACCTCGTGATCCACATCACCACCTTCCGCCCCACCTCGTGATCCACATCACAACCTCCCCCCCCAATTCATGATCCACATCCTCCCCCCCCACCTCGTGATCCACATCACCAACTCCCCCCCCACCTCGTGATCCACATCACCAACTCCCCCCCACCTAGTGATCCACATCACCACCTGCCCCCCACCTCGTGACCCACATCACCACCTCCCCCCTACCTCGTGACCCACAAAACCACCTCCCCCCCACCTCGTGATCCACATCACCAACTCCCCCCCCACTTCGTGACCCACATCACCACCTCCCCAACACCTCGTGACCCACATCACCACCTCCCCCCCCACCTCGTGACCCACATCACCACCTCCCCCCCCACCTCGTGACCCACATCACACCTCCCCCCCACCTCGTGACCCACATTACCACCTCCCCCCACCTCGTGACCCACATCACCACCTCCCCCTCACCTCGTGACCCACATCACCACCTGCCCCAACACCTCCTGACCCACATCACCATCTCCCCCCACCTCGTGACCCACATCACCACCTCCCCCCACCTCGTGACCCACATCACCACATCCCCCCACCTCGTGACCCACCCCACCACCTCCCCCCCACCTCGTGACCCACATCACCACCTCCCCCCCACCTCGCGACCCACATCACCACCTCCCCCCCCCACCTCGTGACCCACATCACCACCTCCCCCCTCACCTCGTGATCCACATCACCACCTCCCCCCCACCTCGTGATCCACATCACCACCTCCCGCCCCACCTCGTGATCCACATCACAACCTCCCCCCCACCTCGTGATCCACATCCTCACCCCCCACCTCGTGATTCACATCCCCCCACCTCGTGATCCGCATCCCCCCCACCTCGTGATCCAAATCCCAACCTCCCCCGCATCCCCCTCGTGACCCACATCCCAACCTCCCCCCACATCCCCACCTCGTGATCCACATCACAACCTTAATACCCCCACCCACCCCACCACCACGTTACCCACATCACCACCCCCCCCCACCTTGTGACCCACGTCACCACCTCCCCCCCACCTTGTGACCCACATCACCACGTCCCGCCCACCTCGTGACCCACATCACCACCTCCCCACCACCTCGTGATCCACATCCCCACCCCCCCACCTCGTGATTCACATCCCTCCTACCTCGTGATCCACATCCCAACCTCCCCCCACATCCCCACCTTGTGATCCACATCCCAACCTCCCCCCACATCCCCACCTCATGATCCACATCCCCACCTCGTGATCCACATCCCAACCTCCCCCCACATCCCCACCTCATGATCCACATCCCAACCTCCCCCCACATCCCCACCTCGTGATCCACATCACAACCTTCCCCCCCCCACCCCCCTCCACCTCGTGACCCACATCACCACCTCCCCAACCTCGTGACCCACATCACCACCTCCCCCCCACCTCGTGACCCACATCATCACCTCCCCCCCACCTCGTGATCCACATCACCACCTCCACCCCCACCTCGTGACCCACATCACCACCTCCCCCCCACCTTATTACCCACATCACCACTTCCCCCCCCCACCTCGTGACCCACATCACCACCTCCCCCCCACCTCGTGACCCACATCACCACCTCCCCCCCACCTCGTGACCCACATCACCCCCTCCCTCCCACCTCGTGACTTACATCACCCCCTCCCCCCCACCTCATGACCCACATCGCCACCTCCCCCCCACCTCGTGATCCACATCACATCCTGCCCTCCACCTCGTGACCCACATCAGCTCCTGCCCCCCACCTCGTGACCCACATCACCACCTCCCCCCCACCTCGTGACCCACATCACCACCTCCCCCCCACCTCGTGACCCATATCACCACCTCCCCCCCACCTCGTGACCCACATCACAACCTCCCCCCCACCTCGTGACCCACATCACCACCTCCCCCCCACCTCGTGACCCACATCACCACCTCCCCCCCACCTCGTGACCCACATCACCACCTCCCCCCCACCTCGTGACCCACATTACCACCTCCCCCCCACCTCGTGACCCACATCACCACCTCCCCCCACATCGTGACCCACATCACCACCTCCCCCCACCTCGTGACCACCCCACCACCTCCCCCCCACCTCGTGACCCACATCACCACCCCCCCCCCCCCACCTCGTGACCCACATCACCACCTCCCCCCTCACCTCATGATCCACATCACAACTCCCCCCCCACCTCGTGATCCACATCACCAACTCCCCCCCGACCTTGTGATCCACATCACCACCTCCCCCCCACCTCGTGATCAACATCACCACCTCCCCCCCACCTCGTGATCCACATCCCCACCCCCCCACCTCGTAATCCACATCACAACCTCCCCCCACATCCCCACCCCCCCCACCTCGTGATCCACATCACAACCTCCCCCCACATCCCCACCTGGTGATCCACATCACCACCTCCCCCCCACCTCGTGATCCACATCCCCACCTCCCCCCCACCTCGTGATCCACATCCCCACCCCCTCACCTCGTGATCCACATCACAACCTCCCCCCACATCACCACCTCGTGATCCACATCACAACCTCCCCCCCACCTCGTGATCCACATCACAACCTCCCCCCTCACCTCGTGATCCACATCACAACCTCCCCCCCACCTCGTGATCCACATCACCACTTCCCCCCCCGCCTCGTGACACAAACCACCACCTCCCCCCCAGTTCGTGACCCACATCACCTCCCCCCCACATCGTCACCCACATCACACCTCCCCCACCCACCTCGTGATCCACATCACAACCTCCCCCCCACCTCGTGATCCAAATCACCACCTCCCGCCCCACCTCGTGATCCACATCACAACCTCCCCCTCACCTCGTGATCCACATCCTCAGCCCCCCACCTCGTGATTCACATCCCCCCACCTCGTGATCCACATCCCCCCACCTCGTGATCCAAATCCCAACCTCCCCCCGCATCCCCCCCTCGTGACCCACATCCCAACCTCCCCCCACATCCCCCCCTCATGATCCACATCCCAACCTCCCCCCACATCCCCACCTCGTGATCCACATCACAACCTCCCCACCTCATGATCCACATCCCAACCTCCCCCCACATCCCCACCTCGTGATCCACATCACAACCTTCCCCCCCCACCCCCTCCACCTCGTGACCCACATCACCACCTCCCCAACCTCGTGACCCACATCACCACCTCCCCCCCACCTCGTGACCCACATCATCACCTTCCCCCCACCTCGTGATCCACATCACCACCTCCACCCCCACCTCGTGACCCACATCACCACCTCCCCCCCACCTCGTTACCCACATCACCACTTCCCCCCCCACCTCGTGACCCACATCACCACCTCCCCCCCACCTCGTGACCCATATCACCACCTCCCCCCCACCTCGTGACCCACATCACCCCCTCCCTCCCACCTCGTGACCCACATCACCCCCTCCCCCCCACCTCATGACCCACATCGCCACCCCCCCCCCACCTCGTGATCCACATCACATCCTGCCCCCCACCTCGTGACCCACATCACAACCTGCCCCCCACCTCGTGACCCACATCACCACCTCCCCCCCACCTCGTGACCCACATCACCACCTACCTCCCACCTCGTGACCCACATCACCACCTCCCCCCCACCTCGTGACCCACATCACCACCTCCCCCCCACCTCGTGACCCACATCACCACCTCCCCCCCACCTCGTGACCCACATCACCACCTCCCCCCCACCTCGTGACCCACATCACCAACTCCCCCCCGACCTTGTGATCCACATCACCACCTCCCCCCCACCTCGTGATCCACATCACCACCTCCCCCCCACCTCGTGATCCACATCACAACCTCCCCCCACATCCCCACCCCCCCACCTCGTGATCCACATCACAACCTCCCCCCACATCCCCACCTCGTGATCCACATCACAACCTCCCCCCACATCACCACCTCGTGATCCACATCACAACCTCCCCCCCACCTCGTGATCCACATCACAACCTCCCCCCTCACCTCGTGATCCACATCACAACCTCCCCCCCACCTCGTGATCCACATCACAACCTCCCCCCCACCTCGTGACCCACATCACCTCCCCCCCCACAACGTGACCCACATCACCTCCACCCCCCACATCGTGATCCACATCACACCTCCCCCACCCACCTCGTGATCCACATCACCACCTCCCCCCCACCTCGTGACCCACACCACCACCTCCCCACCACCTCGTGATCCACTTCACCACCTCCCGCCCCACCTCGTAATCCACATCACCACCTCCCGCCCCACCTCGTGATCCACATCACAATCTCCCCCCCACCTCGTGATCCACATCACAACCTCCCCCCCACCTCGTGATCCACATCCTCACCCCCCCACCTCGTGATTCCCATCCCCCCACCTCGTGATCCACATCCCCCCCACCTCGTGATCCAAATCCCAACCTCCCCCCGCATCCCCCCCTCGTGACCCACATCCCAACCTCCCCCCACATCCCCACCTCGTGATCCACATCATAACCTTAATACCCCCACCCACCCCACCACCTCGTTACCCACATCACCACCCCCCCCCCACCTCGTGACCCACATCACCACCTCCCCCCCACCTCGTGACCCACATCACCACCTCCCCACCACCTCGTGATCCACATCCCCACCTCCCCACCTAGTAATCCACATCACCACCTCCCGCCCCACCTCGTGATCAACATCAAAACCTTCCCCCCCCACCTCGTGATCCACATCACAACCCCCCCCCCACCTCGTGATCCACATCCTCACCCCCCCACCTCGTGATTCCCATCCCCCCACCTCGTGATCCACACCCCCCCCACCTCGTGATCCACACCCCCCCCACCTCGTGATCCACATCCCAACCTCCCCCCACATCCCCACCTCGTGATCCACATCCCAAACTCCCCACCTCATGATCCACATCCCAACCTCCCCCCAATACCCCACCTCGTGATCCACATCACAACCTTACCCCACACCCACCCCCCCTCCACCTCGTGACCCACATAACACCTCCCCCCCACCTCGTGACCCACATCACCACCTCCCCCCCACCTCGTGACACACATCACCACCTCTCCCCCACCTCGTGACCCACATCACCACCTCCCCCCCCACCTCGTGACCCACATCACCACCTCCCCCCCACCTCGTGACCCACATCACCACCTCCCCCCCACCTCGAGACCCACATCACCACCTCCCCCCCACCTCGTGACCCACATCACCACCTCCCCCCCACCTCATGACCCACATCACCACCTCCCCCCCACCTCGTGACCCACATCACCACCTCCCCCCCCACCTCGTGACACACATCACCACTTCCCCCCCACCTCGTGACCCACATCACCACCTCCCCCCCACCTCGTGACCCACATCACCACCTCCCCCCCACTTCGTGACCCACATCACCACCTCCCCCCCACCTCGTGACCCACATCACCACCTCCCCCCCACCTCGTGATCCACATCACCACCTCCCCCCCACCTCGTGATCCACATCCCACCCCCCCCACCTCGTGATCCACATCACAACCTCCCCCCACATCCCCACCCCCCCACCTCGTGATCCACATCACAACCTCCCCCCACATCCCCACCCCCCCACCTCGTGATCCACACCACAACCTCCCCCCCACCTCGTGATCCACATCAAAACCTCCCCCCACCTCGTGATCCACATCACAACCTCACCCCTCACCTCGTGATCCACATCACAACCTCCCCCCCACCTCTTGATCCACATCACAACCTCCCCCCACCTCGTGATCCACATCACCACTTCCCCCCCGCCTCGTGACACAAACCACCACCTCCTCCCCACTTTGTGACCCACATCACCTCCCCCCCCCCA
This sequence comes from Ascaphus truei, assembly GCF_040206685.1. Lineage (NCBI taxonomy): Eukaryota > Metazoa > Chordata > Amphibia > Anura > Ascaphidae > Ascaphus > Ascaphus truei. The sequence goes on along the minus strand of NW_027455009.1, from coordinate 36,415 downwards.
CATCGTGACCCACCTCACCTCCCCCCCCACATCGTGATCCACATCACACCTCCCCCACCCACCTCGTGATCCACATCACCACCTCCCCCCCACCTCGTGATCCACATCACCACCTTCCGCCCCACCTCGTGATCCACATCACAACCTCCCCCCCCAATTCATGATCCACATCCTCCCCCCCCACCTCGTGATCCACATCACCAACTCCCCCCCCACCTCGTGATCCACATCACCACCTGCCCCCCACCTCGTGACCCACATCACCACCTCCCCCCTACCTCGTGACCCACAAAACCACCTCCCCCCCACTTCGTGACCCACATCACCACCTCCCCAACACCTCGTGACCCACATCACCACCTCCCCCCCCACCTCGTGACCCACATCACCACCTCCCCCCCCACCTCGTGACCCACATCACACCTCCCCCCCACCTCGTGACCCACATCACCACCTCCCCCCCACCTTGTGACCCACATCAACACCTCCCCCCCCCCCACCTCGTGACCCACATCACCACCTCCCCCCCACCTCGTGACCCACATCACCACCTCCCCCCTCACCTCGTGATCCACATCACAACTCCCCCCCACCTCGTGATCCACATCACCAACTCCCCCCGACCGTGTGATCCACATTACCCCCTCCCCCCCACCTCGTGATCCACATCACAACCTCCCCCCACATCCCCACCCCCCCACCTCGTGATCCACATCACAACCTCCCCCCACATCCCTACCCCCCCACCTCGTGATCCACATCACAACCTCCCCCCACATCACCACCTCGTGATCCACATCACAACCTCCCCCCACCTCGTGATCCACATCACAACCTCCCCCCTCACCTCGTGATCCACATCACAACCTCCCCCCCACTTCGTGATCCACATCACAACCTCCCCCCACCTCGTGATCCACATCACCACTTCCCCCCCACCTCGTGACACAAACCACCACCTCCCCCCCACCTCGTGACCCACATCAACACCTCCCCCCCCCACCTCGTGACCCACATCACCACCTCCCCCCTCACCTCGTGATCCACATCACAACCTCCCCCCTCACCTCGTGATCCACATCACCTCCACTCCCCCACATCGTGATCCACATCACACCTCCCCCACCCACCTCGTCATCCACATCACCACCTCCCCCCCACCTCGTGACCCACACCACCACCTCCCCCCCACCTCGTGACCACTTCACCACTTCCCGCCCCACCTCGTAATCCACATCACCACCTCCCGCCCCACCTCGTGATCCACATCACAACCTCCCCCCCAACTCGTGATCCACATCACAACCTCCCCCCCACCTCGTGATCCACATCCTCACCCCCCCACCTCGTGATTCCCATCCCCCCACCTCGTGATCCACATCCCCCCCCACCTCGTGATCCAAATACCAACCTCCCCCCGCATCCCCCCCTCGTGACCCACATCCCAACCTCCCCCGACATCCCCACCTCGTGATCCACATCATAACCTTAATACCCCCACCCACCCCACCACCTCGTTACCCACATCACCAACCCCCCCACCTCGTGACCCACATCACCACCTCCCCCCCACCTCGTGACCCACATCACCAACTTCCCACCACCTCGTGATCCACATCCCCACCTCCCCACCTCGTAATCCACATCACCACCTCCCGCCCCACCTCGTGATCCACATCACAATCTCTCCCCCCACCTCGTGATCCACATCACAACCTCCCCCCCCACCTCGTGATCCACATCACAACCTCCCCCCCCACCTCGTGATCCACATCCTCACCCCCCCCACCTCGTGATTCCCATCCCCCCACCTCGTGATTAACATCCCAACCTCCCCCCACATCCCCACCTCGTGATCCACATCACAACCTTACCCCCCACCCACCCCCCCTCCACCTCGTGACCCACATCACCACCTCCCCCCCACCTCGTGACCCACATCACCACCCCCCCACCTCGTGACACACATCACCACCTCTCCCCCCACCTCGTGACCCACATCACCACCTCCCCCCCACCTCGTGACCCACATCACCACCTCCCCCCCACCTCGTGACCCACATCACCACCTCCCCCCCACCTCGAGACCCACATCACCACCTCCCCCCCACCTCGAGACCCACATCACCACCTCCGCCCAAACTCGTGACCCACATCACCACCTCCCCCCCACCTCGTGACCCACATCACCACCTCCCCCCCACCTCGTGACCCACATCACCACCTCCCCCCCACCTCGTGACCCACATCACCACCTCCCCCCCACCTCGTGATCCACATCCCACCCCCCCACCTCGTGATCCACATCACAACCTCCCCCCACATCCCCACCCCCCCACCTCGTGATCCACATCACAACCTCCCCCCACATCCCCACCCCCCCACCTCGTGATCCACACCACAACCTCCCCCCCACCTCGTGATCCACATCACAACCTCCCCCCCACCTCGTGATCCACATCACAACCTCACCCCTCACCTCGTGATCCACATCACAACCTCCCCCCCACCTCGTGATCCACATCACAACCTCCCCCCCACCTCGTGATCCACATCACCACATCCCCCCCCGCCTCGTGACACAAACCACCACCTCCTCCCCACTTTGTGACCCACATCACCTCCCCCCCCCACATCGTGACCCACCTCACCTCCCCCCCCCCACATCGTGATCCACATCACACCTCCCCCACCCACCTCGTGATCCACATCACCACCTCCCCCCCACCTCGTGATCCACATCACCACCTCCCCCCCACTTCGTGATCCACATCACCACCTCCCGCCCCACCTCGTGATCCACATCACAACCTCCCCCCCAATTCGTGATCCACATCCTCCCCCCCCCCACCTCGTGATCCACATAACCAACTCCCCCCCACCTCGTGATCCACATCACCAACTCCCCCCCACCTAGTGATCCACATCACCACCTGCCCCCCACCTCGTGACCCACATCACCACCTCCCCCTTACCTCGTGACCCACAAAACCACCTCCCCCCCACTTCGTGACCCACATCACCACCTCCCCAACACCTCGTGACCCACATCACCACCTCCCCCCCCACCTCGTGACCCACATCACCACCTCCCCCCACCCCACCACCTCCCCCCCACCTCGTGACCCACATCACCACCTCCCCCCCACCTTGTGACCCACATCAACACCTCCCCCCCCCACCTCGTGACCCACATCACCACCTCCCCCCCACCTCGTGATCCACATCACAACTCCCCCCCACCGCGTGATCCACATCACCAACTCCCCCCCGACCTTGTGATCCACATCACCCCCTCCCCCCCACCTCGTGAGCCACATCACAACCTCCCCCCACATCCCCACCCCCCCACCTCGTGATCCACATCACAACCTCCCCCCACATCCCCACCCCCCCCACCTCTTGATCCACATCACAACCTCCCCCCACATCACCACCTCGTGATCCACATCACAACCTCCCCCCACCTCGTGATCCACATCACAACCTCCCCCCTCACCTCGTGATCCACATCACAACCTCCCCCCCACTTCGTGATCCACATCACAACCTCCCCCCCACCTCGTGATCCACATCACCACTTCCCCCCCACCTCGTGACACAAACCACCACCTCCCCCCCACCTCGTGACCCACATCAACACCTCCCCCCCCACCTCGTGACCCACATCAACACCTCCCCCCCCACCTCGTGACCCACATCACCACCTCCCCCCTCACCTCGTGATCCACATCACAACTCCCCCCCACCTCGTGATCCACATCACCAACTCCCCCCCGACCTTGTGATCCACATCACCACCTCCCCCCCCACCTCGTGATCCACATCACCACCTCCCCCCACCTCGTGATCCACATCACAACCTCCCCCCACATCCCCACCCCCCCACCTCGTGATCCACATCACAACCTCCCCCCACATCCCCACCTCGTGATCCACATCACAACCTCCCCCCACACCCCCACCTCGTGATCCACATCACCAACTCCCCCCCGACCGTGTGATCCACATTACCCCCTCCCCCCCACCTCGTGATCCACATCACAACCTTCCCCCCCCCACCCCCTCCACCTCGTGACCCACATCACCACCTCCCCAACCTCGTGACCCACATCACCACCTCCCCCCCACCTCGTGACCCACATCATCACCTTCCCCCCACCTCGTGATCCACATCACCACCTCCACCCCCACCTCGTGACCCACATCACCACCTCCCCCCCACCTCGTTACCCACATCACCACTTCCCCCCCCACCTCGTGACCCACATCACCACCTCCCCCCCACCTCGTGACCCATATCACCACCTCCCCCCCACCTCGTGACCCACATCACCCCCTCCCTCCCACCTCGTGACCCACATCACCCCCTCCCCCCCACCTCATGACCCACATCGCCACCCCCCCCCCACCTCGTGATCCACATCACATCCTGCCCCCCACCTCGTGACCCACATCACAACCTGCCCCCCACCTCGTGACCCACATCACCACCTCCCCCCCACCTCGTGACCCACATCACCACCTACCTCCCACCTCGTGACCCACATCACCACCTCCCCCCCACCTCGTGACCCACATCACCACCTCCCCCCCACCTCGTGACCCACATCACCACCTCCCCCCCACCTCGTGACCCACATCACCACCTCCCCCCCACCTCGTGACCCACATCACCAACTCCCCCCCGACCTTGTGATCCACATCACCACCTCCCCCCCACCTCGTGATCCACATCACCACCTCCCCCCCACCTCGTGATCCACATCACAACCTCCCCCCACATCCCCACCCCCCCACCTCGTGATCCACATCACAACCTCCCCCCACATCCCCACCTCGTGATCCACATCACAACCTCCCCCCACATCACCACCTCGTGATCCACATCACAACCTCCCCCCCACCTCGTGATCCACATCACAACCTCCCCCCTCACCTCGTGATCCACATCACAACCTCCCCCCCACCTCGTGATCCACATCACAACCTCCCCCCCACCTCGTGACCCACATCACCTCCCCCCCCACAACGTGACCCACATCACCTCCACCCCCCACATCGTGATCCACATCACACCTCCCCCACCCACCTCGTGATCCACATCACCACCTCCCCCCCACCTCGTGACCCACACCACCACCTCCCCACCACCTCGTGATCCACTTCACCACCTCCCGCCCCACCTCGTAATCCACATCACCACCTCCCGCCCCACCTCGTGATCCACATCACAATCTCCCCCCCACCTCGTGATCCACATCCCCCCCACCTCGTGATCCAAATCCCAACCTCCCCCCGCATCCCCCCCTCGTGACCCACATCCCAACCTCCCCCCACATCCCCACCTCGTGATCCACATCATAACCTTAATACCCCCACCCACCCCACCACCTCGTTACCCACATCACCACCCCCCCCCCACCTCGTGACCCACATCACCACCTCCCCCCCACCTCGTGACCCACATCACCACCACCTCGTGATCCACATCCCCACCTCCCCACCTAGTAATCCACATCACCACCTCCCGCCCCACCTCGTGATCAACATCAAAACCTTCCCCCCCCACCTCGTGATCCACATCACAACCCCCCCCCCACCTCGTGATCCACATCCTCACCCCCCCACCTCGTGATTCCCATCCCCCCACCTCGTGATCCACACCCCCCCCACCTCGTGATCCACATCCCCACCTCGTGATCCACATCCCAACCTCCCCCCACATCCCCACCTCGTGATCCACATCCCAAACTCCCCACCTCATGATCCACATCCCAACCTCCCCCCAATACCCCACCTCGTGATCCACATCACAACCTTACCCCACACCCACCCCCCCTCCACCTCGTGACCCACATAACACCTCCCCCCCACCTCGTGACCCACATCACCACCTCCCCCCCACCTCGTGACACACATCACCACCTCTCCCCCACCTCGTGACCCACATCCCCCCCCACCTCGTGACCCACATCACCACCTCCCCCCCACCTCGTGACCCACATCACCACCTCCCCCCCACCTCGAGACCCACATCACCACCTCCCCCCCACCTCGTGACCCACATCACCACCTCCCCCCCACCTCATGACCCACATCACCACCTCCCCCCCACCTCGTGACCCACATCACCACCTCCCCCCCCACCTCGTGACACACATCACCACTTCCCCCCCACCTCGTGACCCACATCACCACCTCCCCCCCACCTCGTGACCCACATCACCACCTCCCCCCCACTTCGTGACCCACATCACCACCTCCCCCCCACCTCGTGACCCACATCACCACCTCCCCCCCACCTCGTGATCCACATCACCACCTCCCCCCCACCTCGTGATCCACATCCCACCCCCCCCACCTCGTGATCCACATCACAACCTCCCCCCACATCCCCACCCCCCCACCTCGTGATCCACATCACAACCTCCCCCCACATCCCCACCCCCCCACCTCGTGATCCACACCACAACCTCCCCCCCACCTCGTGATCCACATCAAAACCTCCCCCCCACCTCGTGATCCACATCACAACCTCACCCCTCACCTCGTGATCCACATCACAACCTCCCCCCCACCTCTTGATCCACATCACAACCTCCCCCCCACCTCGTGATCCACATCACCACTTCCCCCCCGCCTCGTGACACAAACCACCACCTCCTCCCCACTTTGTGACCCACATCACCTCCCCCCCCCCACATCGTGACCCACCTCACCTCCCCCCCCCACATCGTGATCCACATCACACCTCCCCCACCCACCTCGTGATCCACATCACCACCTCCCCCCCACCTCGTGATCCACATCACCACCTTCCGCCCCACCTCGTGATCCACATCACAACCTCCCCCCCCAATTCATGATCCACATCCTCCCCCCCCACCTCGTGATCCACATCACCAACTCCCCCCCCACCTCGTGATCCACATCACCACCTGCCCCCCACCTCGTGACCCACATCACCACCTCCCCCCTACCTCGTGACCCACAAAACCACCTCCCCCCCACTTCGTGACCCACATCACCACCTCCCCAACACCTCGTGACCCACATCACCACCTCCCCCCCCACCTCGTGACCCACATCACCACCTCCCCCCCCACCTCGTGACCCACATCACACCTCCCCCCCACCTCGTGACCCACATCACCACCTCCCCCCCACCTTGTGACCCACATCAACACCTCCCCCCCCCCCACCTCGTGACCCACATCACCACCTCCCCCCCACCTCGTGACCCACATCACCACCTCCCCCCTCACCTCGTGATCCACATCACAACTCCCCCCCACCTCGTGATCCACATCACCAACTCCCCCCCGACCGTGTGATCCACATTACCCCCTCCCCCCCACCTCGTGATCCACATCACAACCTCCCCCCACATCCCCACCCCCCCACCTCGTGATCCACATCACAACCTCCCCCCACATCCCTACCCCCCCACCTCGTGATCCACATCACAACCTCCCCCCACATCACCACCTCGTGATCCACATCACAACCTCCCCCCACCTCGTGATCCACATCACAACCTCCCCCCTCACCTCGTGATCCACATCACAACCTCCCCCCCACTTCGTGATCCACATCACAACCTCCCCCCACCTCGTGATCCACATCACCACTTCCCCCCCACCTCGTGACACAAACCACCACCTCCCCCCCACCTCGTGACCCACATCAACACCTCCCCCCCCACCTCGTGACCCACATCACCACCTCCCCCCTCACCTCGTGATCCACATCACAACCTCCCCCCTCACCTCGTGATCCACATCACCTCCACTCCCCCACATCGTGATCCACATCACACCTCCCCCACCCACCTCGTCATCCACATCACCACCTCCCCCCCACCTCGTGACCCACACCACCACCTCCCCCCCACCTCGTGACCACTTCACCACTTCCCGCCCCACCTCGTAATCCACATCACCACCTCCCGCCCCACCTCGTGATCCACATCACAACCTCCCCCCCAACTCGTGATCCACATCACAACCTCCCCCCCACCTCGTGATCCACATCCTCACCCCCCCACCTCGTGATTCCCATCCCCCCACCTCGTGATCCACATCCCCCCCCACCTCGTGATCCAAATACCAACCTCCCCCCGCATCCCCCCCTCGTGACCCACATCCCAACCTCCCCCGACATCCCCACCTCGTGATCCACATCATAACCTTAATACCCCCACCCACCCCACCACCTCGTTACCCACATCACCAACCCCCCCACCTCGTGACCCACATCACCACCTCCCCCCCACCTCGTGACCCACATCACCAACTTCCCACCACCTCGTGATCCACATCCCCACCTCCCCACCTCGTAATCCACATCACCACCTCCCGCCCCACCTCGTGATCCACATCACAATCTCTCCCCCCACCTCGTGATCCACATCACAACCTCCCCCCCCACCTCGTGATCCACATCACAACCTCCCCCCCCACCTCGTGATCCACATCCTCACCCCCCCCACCTCGTGATTCCCATCCCCCCACCTCGTGATCCACATCCCAACCTCCCCCCACATCCCCACCTCGTGATCCACATCACAACCTTACCCCCCACCCACCCCCCCTCCACCTCGTGACCCACATCACCACCTCCCCCCCACCTCGTGACCCACATCACCACCCCCCCACCTCGTGACACACATCACCACCTCTCCCCCCACCTCGTGACCCACATCACCACCTCCCCCCCACCTCGTGACCCACATCACCACCTCCCCCCCACCTCGTGACCCACATCACCACCTCCCCCCCACCTCGAGACCCACATCACCACCTCCCCCCCACCTCGAGACCCACATCACCACCTCCGCCCAAACTCGTGACCCACATCACCACCTCCCCCCCACCTCGTGACCCACATCACCACCTCCCCCCCACCTCGTGACCCACATCACCACCTCCCCCCCACCTCGTGACCCACATCACCACCTCCCCCCCACCTCGTGATCCACATCCCACCCCCCCACCTCGTGATCCACATCACAACCTCCCCCCACATCCCCACCCCCCCACCTCGTGATCCACATCACAACCTCCCCCCACATCCCCACCCCCCCACCTCGTGATCCACACCACAACCTCCCCCCCACCTCGTGATCCACATCACAACCTCCCCCCCACCTCGTGATCCACATCACAACCTCACCCCTCACCTCGTGATCCACATCACAACCTCCCCCCCACCTCGTGATCCACATCACAACCTCCCCCCCACCTCGTGATCCACATCACCACATCCCCCCCGCCTCGTGACACAAACCACCACCTCCTCCCCACTTTGTGACCCACATCACCTCCCCCCCCCACATCGTGACCCACCTCACCTCCCCCCCCCCACATCGTGATCCACATCACACCTCCCCCACCCACCTCGTGATCCACATCACCACCTCCCCCCCACCTCGTGATCCACATCACCACCTCCCCCCCACTTCGTGATCCACATCACCACCTCCCGCCCCACCTCGTGATCCACATCACAACCTCCCCCCCAATTCGTGATCCACATCCTCCCCCCCCCCCACCTCGTGATCCACATAACCAACTCCCCCCCACCTCGTGATCCACATCACCAACTCCCCCCCACCTAGTGATCCACATCACCACCTGCCCCCCACCTCGTGACCCACATCACCACCTCCCCCTTACCTCGTGACCCACAAAACCACCTCCCCCCACTTCGTGACCCACATCACCACCTCCCCAACACCTCGTGACCCACATCACCACCTCCCCCCCCACCTCGTGACCCACATCACCACCTCCCCCCACCCCACCACCTCCCCCCCACCTCGTGACCCACATCACCACCTCCCCCCCACCTTGTGACCCACATCAACACCTCCCCCCCCCACCTCGTGACCCACATCACCACCTCCCCCCCACCTCGTGATCCACATCACAACTCCCCCCCACCGCGTGATCCACATCACCAACTCCCCCCCGACCTTGTGATCCACATCACCCCCTCCCCCCCACCTCGTGAGCCACATCACAACCTCCCCCCACATCCCCACCCCCCCACCTCGTGATCCACATCACAACCTCCCCCCACATCCCCACCCCCCCCACCTCTTGATCCACATCACAACCTCCCCCCACATCACCACCTCGTGATCCACATCACAACCTCCCCCCACCTCGTGATCCACATCACAACCTCCCCCCTCACCTCGTGATCCACATCACAACCTCCCCCCCACTTCGTGATCCACATCACAACCTCCCCCCCACCTCGTGATCCACATCACCACTTCCCCCCCACCTCGTGACACAAACCACCACCTCCCCCCCACCTCGTGACCCACATCAACACCTCCCCCCCCACCTCGTGACCCACATCAACACCTCCCCCCCCACCTCGTGACCCACATCACCACCTCCCCCCTCACCTCGTGATCCACATCACAACTCCCCCCCACCTCGTGATCCACATCACCAACTCCCCCCCGACCTTGTGATCCACATCACCACCTCCCCCCCCACCTCGTGATCCACATCACCACCTCCCCCCACCTCGTGATCCACATCACAACCTCCCCCCACATCCCCACCCCCCCACCTCGTGATCCACATCACAACCTCCCCCCACATCCCCACCTCGTGATCCACATCACAACCTCCCCCCACACCCCCACCTCGTGATCCACATCACCAACTCCCCCCCGACCGTGTGATCCACATTACCCCCTCCCCCCCACCTCGTGATCCACATCACAACCTCCCCCCACATCCCCACCCCCCCACCTCGTGATCCACATCACAACCTCCCCCCACATCCCTACCCCCCCACCTCGTGATCCACATCACAACCTCCCCCCACATCACCACCTCGTGATCCACATCACAACCTCCCCCCACCTCGTGATCCACATCACAACCTCCCCCCTCACCTCGTGATCCACATCACAACCTCCCCCCCACTTCGTGATCCACATCACAACCTCCCCCCCACCTCGTGATCCACATCACCACTTCCCCCCCACCTCGTGACACAAACCACCACCTCCCCCCCACCTCGTGACCCACATCAACACCTCCCCCCCCCACCTCGTGACCCACATCACCACCTCCCCCCTCACCTCGTGATCCACATCACAACCTCCCCCCTCACCTCGTGATCCACATCACCTCCACTCCCCCACATCGTGATCCACATCACACCTCCCCCACCCACCTCGTCATCCACATCACCACCTCCCCCCCACCTCGTGACCCACACCACCACCTCCCCCCCACCTCGTGATCCACTTCACCACTTCCCGCCCCACCTCGTAATCCACATCACCACCTCCCGCCCCACCTCGTGATCCACATCACAACCTCCCCCCCAACTCGTGATCCACATCACAACCTCCCCCCCACCTCGTGATCCACATCCTCACCCCCCCACCTCGTGATTCCCATCCCCCCACCTCGTGATCCACATCCCCCCACACCTCGTGATCCAAATACCAACCTCCCCCCGCATCCCCCCCTCGTGACCCACATCCCAACCTCCCCCGACATCCCCACCTCGTGATCCACATCATAACCTTAATACCCCCACCCACCCCACAACCTCGTTACCCACATCACCAACCCCCCCACCTCGTGACCCACATCACCACCTCCCCCCCACCTCGTGACCCACATCACCAACTTCCCACCACCTCGTGATCCACATCCCCACCTCCCCACCTCGTAATCCACATCACCACCTCCCGCCCCACCTCGTGATCCACATCACAATCTCCCCCCCCACCTCGTGATCCACATCACAACCTCCCCCCCACCTCGTGATCCACATCACAACCTCCCCCCCCACCTCGTGATCCACATCCTCACCCCCCCCACCTCGTGATTCCCATCCCCCCACCTCGTGATCCACATCCCAACCTCCCCCCACATCCCCACCTCGTGATCCACATCACAACCTTACCCCCCACCCACCCCCCCTCCACCTCGTGACCCACATCACCACCTCCCCCCCACCTCGTGACCCACATCACCACCCCCCCCCCACCTCGTGACACACATCACCACCTCTCCCCCCACCTCGTGACCCACATCACCACCTCCCCCCCACCTCGTGACCCACATCACCACCTCCCCCCCACCTCGTGACCCACATCACCACCTCCCCCCCACCTCGAGACCCACATCACCACCTCCCCCCCACCTCGAGACCCACATCACCACCTCCGCCCAAACTCGTGACCCACATCACCACCTCCCCCTCACCTCGTGACCCACATCACCACCTCCCCCCCACCTCGTGACCCACATCACCACCTCCCCCCCACCTCGTGACCCACATCACCACCTCCCCCCCACCTCGTGATCCACATCCCACCCCCCCCACCTCGTGATCCACATCACAACCTCCCCCCACATCCCCACCCCCCCACCTCGTGATCCACATCACAACCTCCCCCCACATCCCCACCCCCCCACCTCGTGATCCACACCACAACCTCCCCCCCACCTCGTGATCCACATCACAACCTCCCCCCCACCTCGTGATCCACATCACAACCTCACCCCTCACCTCGTGATCCACATCACAACCTCCCCCCCACCTCGTGATCCACATCACAACCTCCCCCCCACCTCGTGATCCACATCACCACATCCCCCCCGCCTCGTGACACAAACCACCACCTCCTCCCCACTTTGTGACCCACATCACCTCCCCCCCCCACATCGTGACCCACCTCACCTCCCCCCCCCACATCGTGATCCACATCACACCTCCCCCACCCACCTCGTGATCCACATCACCACCTCCCCCCCACCTCGTGATCCACATCACCACCTCCCCCCCACTTCGTGATCCACATCACCACCTCCCGCCCCACCTCGTGATCCACATCACAACCTCCCCCCCAATTCGTGATCCACATCCTCCCCCCCCCACCTCGTGATCCACATAACCAACTCCCCCCCCACCTCGTGATCCACATCACCAACTCCCCCCCACCTAGTGATCCACATCACCACCTGCCCCCCACCTCGTGACCCACATCACAACCTCCCCCTTACCTCGTGACCCACAAAACCACCTCCCCCCCACTTCGTGACCCACATCACCACCTCCCCAACACCTCGTGACCCACATCACCACCTCCCCCCCACCTCGTGACCCACATCACCACCTCCCCCCACCCCACCACCTCCCCCCCACCTCGTGACCCACATCACCACCTCCCCCCCACCTTGTGACCCACATCAACACCTCCCCCCCCCACCTCGTGACCCACATCACCACCTCCCCCCCACCTCGTGATCCACATCACAACTCCCCCCCACCGCGTGATCCACATCACCAACTCCCCCCCGACCTTGTGATCCACATCACCCCCTCCCCCCCACCTCGTGAGCCACATCACAACCTCCCCCCACATCCCCACCCCCCCACCTCGTGATCCACATCACAACCTCCCCCCACATCCCCACCCCCCCCACCTCTTGATCCACATCACAACCTCCCCCCACATCACCACCTCGTGATCCACATCACAACCTCCCCCCACCTCGTGATCCACATCACAACCTCCCCCCTCACCTCGTGATCCACATCACAACCTCCCCCCCACTTCGTGATCCACATCACAACCTCCCCCCCACCTCGTGATCCACATCACCACTTCCCCCCCACCTCGTGACAGAAACCACCACCTCCCCCCCACCTCGTGACCCACATCAACACCTCCCCCCCCACCTCGTGACCCACATCAACACCTCCCCCCCACCTCGTGATCCACATCACAATCTCCCCCCCCACCTCGTGATCCACATCACAACCTCCCCCCCACCTCGTGATCCACATCACAACCTCCCCCCCCACCTCGTGATCCACATCCTCACCCCCCCCACCTCGTGATTCCCATCCCCCCACCTCGTGATCCACATCCCAACCTCCCCCCACATCCCCACCTCGTGATCCACATCACAACCTTACCCCCCACCCACCCCCCCTCCACCTCGTGACCCACATCACCACCTCCCCCCCACCTCGTGACCCACATCACCACCCCCCCCCCACCTCGTGACACACATCACCACCTCTCCCCCCACCTCGTGACCCACATCACCACCTCCCCCCCACCTCGTGACCCACATCACCACCTCCCCCCCACCTCGTGACCCACATCACCACCTCCCCCCCACCTCGAGACCCACATCACCACCTCCCCCCCACCTCGAGACCCACATCACCACCTCCGCCCAAACTCGTGACCCACATCACCACCTCCCCCCCACCTCGTGACCCACATCACCACCTCCCCCCCACCTCGTGACCCACATCACCACCTCCCCCCCACCTCGTGACCCACATCACCACCTCCCCCCCACCTCGTGATCCACATCCCACCCCCCCCACCTCGTGATCCACATCACAACCTCCCCCCACATCCCCACCCCCCCACCTCGTGATCCACATCACAACCTCCCCCCACATCCCCACCCCCCCACCTCGTGATCCACACCACAACCTCCCCCCCACCTCGTGATCCACATCACAACCTCCCCCCCACCTCGTGATCCACATCACAACCTCACCCCTCACCTCGTGATCCACATCACAACCTCCCCCCCACCTCGTGATCCACATCACAACCTCCCCCCCACCTCGTGATCCACATCACCACATCCCCCCCGCCTCGTGACACAAACCACCACCTCCTCCCCACTTTGTGACCCACATCACCTCCCCCCCCCACATCGTGACCCACCTCACCTCCCCCCCCCACATCGTGATCCACATCACACCTCCCCCACCCACCTCGTGATCCACATCACCACCTCCCCCCCACCTCGTGATCCACATCACCACCTCCCCCCCACTTCGTGATCCACATCACCACCTCCCGCCCCACCTCGTGATCCACATCACAACCTCCCCCCCAATTCGTGATCCACATCCTCCCCCCCCCACCTCGTGATCCACATAACCAACTCCCCCCCCACCTCGTGATCCACATCACCAACTCCCCCCCACCTAGTGATCCACATCACCACCTGCCCCCCACCTCGTGACCCACATCACAACCTCCCCCTTACCTCGTGACCCACAAAACCACCTCCCCCCCACTTCGTGACCCACATCACCACCTCCCCAACACCTCGTGACCCACATCACCACCTCCCCCCCACCTCGTGACCCACATCACCACCTCCCCCCACCCCACCACCTCCCCCCCACCTCGTGACCCACATCACCACCTCCCCCCCACCTTGTGACCCACATCAACACCTCCCCCCCCCACCTCGTGACCCACATCACCACCTCCCCCCCACCTCGTGATCCACATCACAACTCCCCCCCACCGCGTGATCCACATCACCAACTCCCCCCCGACCTTGTGATCCACATCACCCCCTCCCCCCCACCTCGTGAGCCACATCACAACCTCCCCCCACATCCCCACCCCCCCACCTCGTGATCCACATCACAACCTCCCCCCACATCCCCACCCCCCCCACCTCTTGATCCACATCACAACCTCCCCCCACATCACCACCTCGTGATCCACATCACAACCTCCCCCCACCTCGTGATCCACATCACAACCTCCCCCCTCACCTCGTGATCCACATCACAACCTCCCCCCCACTTCGTGATCCACATCACAACCTCCCCCCCACCTCGTGATCCACATCACCACTTCCCCCCCACCTCGTGACAGAAACCACCACCTCCCCCCCACCTCGTGACCCACATCAACACCTCCCCCCCCACCTCGTGACCCACATCAACACCTCCCCCCCCACCTCGTGACCCACATCACCACCTCCCCCCTCACCTCGTGATCCACATCACAACTCCCCCCCACCTCGTGATCCACATCACCAACTCCCCCCCGACCTTGTGATCCACATCACCACCTCCCCCCCCACCTCGTGACCCACATCACCACCTCCCCCCCACCTCATGACCCACATCACCACCTCCCCCCCACCTCGTGACCCACATCACCACCTCCCCCCCCACCTCGTGACACACATCACCACTTCCCCCCCACCTCGTGACCCACATCACCACCTCCCCCCCACCTCGTGACCCACATCACCACCTCCCCCCCACTTCGTGACCCACATCACCACCTCCCCCCCACCTCGTGACCCACATCACCACCTCCCCCCCACCTCGTGATCCACATCACCACCTCCCCCCCACCTCGTGATCCACATCCCACCCCCCCCACCTCGTGATCCACATCACAACCTCCCCCCACATCCCCACCCCCCCACCTCGTGATCCACATCACAACCTCCCCCCACATCCCCACCCCCCCACCTCGTGATCCACACCACAACCTCCCCCCCACCTCGTGATCCACATCAAAACCTCCCCCCCACCTCGTGATCCACATCACAACCTCACCCCTCACCTCGTGATCCACATCACAACCTCCCCCCCACCTCTTGATCCACATCACAACCTCCCCCCACCTCGTGATCCACATCACCACTTACCCCCCGCCTCGTGACACAAACCACCACCTCCTCCCCACTTTGTGACCCACATCACCTCCCCCCCCCCACATCGTGACCCACCTCACCTCCCCCCCCCACATCGTGATCCACATCACACCTCCCCCACCCACCTCGTGATCCACATCACCACCTCCCCCCCACCTCGTGATCCACATCACCACCTTCCGCCCCACCTCGTGATCCACATCACAACCTCCCCCCCCAATTCATGATCCACATCCTCCCCCCCCCACCTCGTGATCCACATCACCAACTCCCCCCCCACCTCGTGATCCACATCACCAACTCCCCCCCACCTAGTGATCCACATCACCACCTGCCCCCCACCTCGTGACCCACATCACCACCTCCCCCCTACCTCGTGACCCACAAAACCACCTCCCCCCCACTTCGTGACCCACATCACCACCTCCCCAACACCTCGTGACCCACATCACCACCTCCCCCCCCACCTCGTGACCCACATCACCACCTCCCCCCCCACCTCGTGACCCACATCACACCTCCCCCCCACCTCGTGACCCACATCACCACCTCCCCCCCACCTTGTGACCCACATCAACACCTCCCCCCCCCCACCTCGTGACCCACATCACCACCTCCCCCCCACCTCGTGACCCACATCACCACCTCCCCCCTCACCTCGTGATCCACATCACAACTCCCCCCCACCTCGTGATCCACATCACCAACTCCCCCCCGACCGTGTGATCCACATTACCCCCTCCCCCCCACCTCGTGATCCACATCACAACCTCCCCCCACATCCCCACCCCCCCACCTCGTGATCCACATCACAACCTCCCCCCACATCCCTACCCCCCCACCTCGTGATCCACATCACAACCTCCCCCCACATCACCACCTCGTGATCCACATCACAACCTCCCCCCACCTCGTGATCCACATCACAACCTCCCCCCTCACCTCGTGATCCACATTACAACCTCCCCCCCACTTCGTGATCCACATCACAACCTCCCCCCCACCTCGTGATCCACATCACCACTTCCCCCCCACCTCGTGACACAAACCACCACCTCCCCCCCACCTCGTGACCCACATCAACACCTCCCCCCCCACCTCGTGACCCACATCACCACCTCCCCCCTCACCTCGTGATCCACATCACAACCTCCCCCCTCACCTCGTGATCCACATCACCTCCACTCCCCCACATCGTGATCCACATCACACCTCCCCCACCCACCTCGTCATCCACATCACCACCTCCCCCCCACCTCGTGACCCACACCACCACCTCCCCCCCACCTCGTGACCACTTCACCACTTCCCGCCCCACCTCGTAATCCACATCACCACCTCCCGCCCCACCTCGTGATCCACATCACAACCTCCCCCCCAACTCGTGATCCACATCACAACCTCCCCCCCACCTCGTGATCCACATCCTCACCCCCCCACCTCGTGATTCCCATCCCCCCACCTCGTGATCCACATCCCCCCCCACCTCGTGATCCAAATACCAACCTCCCCCCGCATCCCCCCCTCGTGACCCACATCCCAACCTCCCCCGACATCCCCACCTCGTGATCCACATCATAACCTTAATACCCCCACCCACCCCACCACCTCGTTACCCACATCACCAACCCCCCCACCTCGTGACCCACATCACCACCTCCCCCCCACCTCGTGACCCACATCACCAACTTCCCACCACCTCGTGATCCACATCCCCACCTCCCCACCTCGTAATCCACATCACCACCTCCCGCCCCACCTCGTGATCCACATCACAATCTCCCCCCCCACCTCGTGATCCACATCACAACCTCCCCCCCCACCTCGTGATCCACATCACAACCTCCCCCCCCACCTCGTGATCCACATCCTCACCCCCCCCACCTCGTGATTCCCATCCCCCCACCTCGTGATCCACATCCCCCCCACCTCGTGATCCAAATCCCAACCTCCCCCCGCATCCCCCCCTCGTGACCCACATCCCAACCTCCCCCCACATCCCCACCTCGTGATCCACATCATAACCTTAATACCCCCACCCACCCCACCACCTCGTTACCCACATCACCACCCCCCCCCCACCTCGTGACCCACATCACCACCTCCCCCCCACCTCGTGACCCACATCACCACCTCCCCACCACCTCGTGATCCACATCCCCACCTCCCCACCTAGTAATCCACATCACCACCTCCCGCCCCACCTCGTGATCAACATCAAAACCTTCCCCCCCCACCTCGTGATCCACATCACAACCCCCCCCCACCTCGTGATCCACATCCTCACCCCCCCACCTCGTGATTCCCATCCCCCCACCTCGTGATCCACACCCCCCCCACCTCGTGATCCACATCCCCACCTCGTGATCCACATCCCAACCTCCCCCCACATCCCCACCTCGTGATCCACATCCCAAACTCCCCACCTCATGATCCACATCCCAACCTCCCCCCAATACCCCACCTCGTGATCCACATCACAACCTTACCCCCCACCCACCCCCCCTCCACCTCGTGACCCACATAACACCTCCCCCCCACCTCGTGACCCACATCACCACCTCCCCCCCACCTCGTGACACACATCACCACCTCTCCCCCACCTCGTGACCCACATCACCACCTCCCCCCCCACCTCGTGACCCACATCACCACCTCCCCCCCACCTCGTGACCCACATCACCACCTCCCCCCCACCTCGAGACCCACATCACCACCTCCCCCCCACCTCGTGACCCACATCACCACCTCCCCCCCACCTCATGACCCACATCACCACCTCCCCCCCACCTCGTGACCCACATCACCACCTCCCCCCCCACCTCGTGACACACATCACCACTTCCCCCCCACCTCGTGACCCACATCACCACCTCCCCCCCACCTCGTGACCCACATCACCACCTCCCCCCCACTTCGTGACCCACATCACCACCTCCCCCCCACCTCGTGACCCACATCACCACCTCCCCCCCACCTCGTGATCCACATCACCACCTCCCCCCCACCTCGTGATCCACATCCCACCCCCCCACCTCGTGATCCACATCACAACCTCCCCCCACATCCCCACCCCCCCACCTCGTGATCCACATCACAACCTCCCCCCACATCCCCACCCCCCCACCTCGTGATCCACACCACAACCTCCCCCCCACCTCGTGATCCACATCAAAACCTCCCCCCCACCTCGTGATCCACATCACAACCTCACCCCTCACCTCGTGATCCACATCACAAACTCCCCCCCACCTCTTGATCCACATCACAACCTCCCCCCCACCTCGTGATCCACATCACCACTTCCCCCCCGCCTCGTGACACAAACCACCACCTCCTCCCCACTTTGTGACCCACATCACCTCCCCCCCCCCACATCGTGACCCACCTCACCTCCCCCCCCCCACATCGTGATCCACATCACACCTCCCCCACCCACCTCGTGATCCACATCACCACCTCCCCCCCACCTCGTGATCCACATCACCACCTTCCGCCCCACCTCGTGATCCACATCACAACCTCCCCCCCCAATTCATGATCCACATCCTCCCCCCCCACCTCGTGATCCACATCACCAACTCCCCCCCCACCTCGTGATCCACATCACCACCTGCCCCCCACCTCGTGACCCACATCACCACCTCCCCCCTACCTCGTGACCCACAAAACCACCTCCCCCCCACTTCGTGACCCACATCACCACCTCCCCAACACCTCGTGACCCACATCACCACCTCCCCCCCCACCTCGTGACCCACATCACCACCTCCCCCCCCACCTCGTGACCCACATCACACCTCCCCCCCACCTCGTGACCCACATCACCACCTCCCCCCCACCTTGTGACCCACATCAACACCTCCCCCCCCCCCACCTCGTGACCCACATCACCACCTCCCCCCCACCTCGTGACCCACATCACCACCTCCCCCCTCACCTCGTGATCCACATCACAACTCCCCCCCACCTCGTGATCCACATCACCAACTCCCCCCCGACCGTGTGATCCACATTACCCCCTCCCCCCCACCTCGTGATCCACATCACAACCTCCCCCCACATCCCCACCCCCCCACCTCGTGATCCACATCACAACCTCCCCCCACATCCCTACCCCCCCACCTCGTGATCCACATCACAACCTCCCCCCACATCACCACCTCGTGATCCACATCACAACCTCCCCCCACCTCGTGATCCACATCACAACCTCCCCCCTCACCTCGTGATCCACATCACAACCTCCCCCCCACTTCGTGATCCACATCACAACCTCCCCCCCACCTCGTGATCCACATCACCACTTCCCCCCCACCTCGTGACACAAACCACCACCTCCCCCCCACCTCGTGACCCACATCAACACCTCCCCCCCCACCTCGTGACCCACATCACCACCTCCCCCCTCACCTCGTGATCCACATCACAACCTCCCCCCTCACCTCGTGATCCACATCACCTCCACTCCCCCACATCGTGATCCACATCACACCTCCCCCACATCACCACCTCCCCCCCACCTCGTGACCCACACCACCACCTCCCCCCCACCTCGTGACCACTTCACCACTTCCCGCCCCACCTCGTAATCCACATCACCACCTCCCGCCCCACCTCGTGATCCACATCACAACCTCCCCCCCAACTCGTGATCCACATCACAACCTCCCCCCCACCTCGTGATCCACATCCTCACCCCCCCACCTCGTGATTCCCATCCCCCCACCTCGTGATCCACATCCCCCCCCACCTCGTGATCCAAATACCAACCTCCCCCCGCATCCCCCCCTCGTGACCCACATCCCAACCTCCCCCGACATCCCCACCTCGTGATCCACATCATAACCTTAATACCCCCACCCACCCCACCACCTCGTTACCCACATCACTAACCCCCCCACCTCGTGACCCACATCACCACCTCCCCCCCACCTCGTGACCCACATCACCAACTTCCCACCACCTCGTGATCCACATCCCCACCTCCCCACCTCGTAATCCACATCACCACCTCCCGCCCCACCTCGTGATCCACATCACAATCTCCCCCCCCACCTCGTGATCCACATCACAACCTCCCCCCCCACCTCGTGATCCACATCACAACCTCCCCCCCCACCTCGTGATCCACATCCTCACCCCCCCCACCTCGTGATTCCCATCCCCCCACCTCGTGATCCACATCCCAACCTCCCCCCACATCCCCACCTCGTGATCCACATCACAACCTTACCCCCCACCCACCCCCCCTCCACCTCGTGACCCACATCACCACCTCCCCCCCACCTCGTGACACACATCACCACCTCTCCCCCCACCTCGTGACCCACATCACCACCTCCCCCCCACCTCGTGACCCACATCACCACCTCCCCCCCACCTCGTGACCCACATCACCACCTCCCCCCCACATCGAGACCCACATCACCACCTCCCCCCCACCTCGAGACCCACATCACCACCTCCGCCCAAACTCGTGACCCACATCACCACCTCCCCCCCACCTCGTGACCCACATCACCACCTCCCCCCCACCTCGTGACCCACATCACCACCTCCCCCCCACCTCGTGACCCACATCACCACCTCCCCCCCACCTCGTGACCCACATCACCACCTCCCCCCCACCTCGTGATCCACATCCCACCCCCCCACCTCGTGATCCACATCACAACCTCCCCCCACATCCCCACCCCTCCACCTCGTGATCCACATCACAACCTCCCCCCACATCCCCACCCCCCCACCTCGTGATCCACACCACAACCTCCCCCCCACCTCGTGATCCACATCACAACCTCCCCCCCACCTCGTGATCCACATCACAACCTCACCCCTCACCTCGTGATCCACATCACAACCTCCCCCCCACCTCGTGATCCACATCACAACCTCCCCCCCACCTCGTGATCCACATCACCACATCCCCCCCGCCTCGTGACACAAACCACCACCTCCTCCCCACTTTGTGACCCACATCACCTCCCCCCCCCACATCGTGACCCACCTCACCTCCCCCCCCCCACATCGTGATCCACATCACACCTCCCCCACCCACCTCGTGATCCACATCACCACCTCCCCCCCACCTCGTGATCCACATCACCACCTCCCCCCCACTTCGTGATCCACATCACCACCTCCCGCCCCACCTCGTGATCCACATCACAACCTCCCCCCCAATTCGTGATCCACATCCTCCCCCCCCCCCACCTCGTGATCCACATAACCAACTCCCCCCCACCTCGTGATCCACATCACCAACTCCCCCCCACCTAGTGATCCACATCACCACCTGCCCCCCACCTCGTGACCCACATCACCACCTCCCCCTTACCTCGTGACCCACAAAACCACCTCCCCCCCACTTCGTGACCCACATCACCACCTCCCCAACACCTCGTGACCCACATCACCACCTCCCCCCCCACCTCGTGACCCACATCACCACCTCCCCCCACCCCACCACCTCCCCCCCACCTCGTGACCCACATCACCACCTCCCCCCCACCTTGTGACCCACATCAACACCTCCCCCCCCCACCTCGTGACCCACATCACCACCTCCCCCCCACCTCGTGATCCACATCACAACTCCCCCCCACCGCGTGATCCACATCACCAACTCCCCCCCGACCTTGTGATCCACATCACCCCCTCCCCCCCACCTCGTGAGCCACATCACAACCTCCCCCCACATCCCCACCCCCCCACCTCGTGATCCACATCACAACCTCCCCCCACATCCCCACCCCCCCCACCTCTTGATCCACATCACAACCTCCCCCCACATCACCACCTCGTGATCCACATCACAACCTCCCCCCACCTCGTGATCCACATCACAACCTCCCCCCTCACCTCGTGATCCACATCACAACCTCCCCCCCACTTCGTGATCCACATCACAACCTCCCCCCCACCTCGTGATCCACATCACCACTTCCCCCCCACCTCGTGACACAAACCACCACCTCCCCCCCACCTCGTGACCCACATCAACACCTCCCCCCCCACCTCGTGACCCACATCAACACCTCCCCCCCCACCTCGTGACCCACATCACCACCTCCCCCCTCACCTCGTGATCCACATCACAACTCCCCCCCACCTCGTGATCCACATCACCAACTCCCCCCCGACCTTGTGATCCACATCACCACCTCCCCCCCCACCTCGTGATCCACATCACCACCTCCCCCCACCTCGTGATCCACATCACAACCTCCCCCCACATCCCCACCCCCCCACCTCGTGATCCACATCACAACCTCCCCCCACATCCCCACCTCGTGATCCACATCACAACCTCCCCCCACACCCCCACCTCGTGATCCACATCACCAACTCCCCCCCGACCGTGTGATCCACATTACCCCCTCCCCCCCACCTCGTGATCCACATCACAACCTCCCCCCACATCCCCACCCCCCCACCTCGTGATCCACATCACAACCTCCCCCCACATCCCTACCCCCCCACCTCGTGATCCACATCACAACCTCCCCCCACATCACCACCTCGTGATCCACATCACAACCTCCCCCCACCTCGTGATCCACATCACAACCTCCCCCCTCACCTCGTGATCCACATCACAACCTCCCCCCCACTTCGTGATCCACATCACAACCTCCCCCCCACCTCGTGATCCACATCACCACTTCCCCCCCACCTCGTGACACAAACCACCACCTCCCCCCCACCTCGTGACCCACATCAACACCTCCCCCCCCCACATCACCACCTCCCCCCTCACCTCGTGATCCACATCACAACCTCCCCCCTCACCTCGTGATCCACATCACCTCCACTCCCCCACATCGTGATCCACATCACACCTCCCCCACCCACCTCGTCATCCACATCACCACCTCCCCCCCACCTCGTGACCCACACCACCACCTCCCCCCCACCTCGTGATCCACTTCACCACTTCCCGCCCCACCTCGTAATCCACATCACCACCTCCCGCCCCACCTCGTGATCCACATCACAACCTCCCCCCCAACTCGTGATCCACATCACAACCTCCCCCCCACCTCGTGATCCACATCCTCACCCCCCCACCTCGTGATTCCCATCCCCCCACCTCGTGATCCACATCCCCCCCCACCTCGTGATCCAAATACCAACCTCCCCCCGCATCCCCCCCTCGTGACCCACATCCCAACCTCCCCCGACATCTCCACCTCGTGATCCACATCATAACCTTAATACCCCCACCCACCCCACAACCTCGTTACCCACATCACCAACCCCCCCACCTCGTGACCCACATCACCACCTCCCCCCCACCTCGTGACCCACATCACCAACTTCCCACCACCTCGTGATCCACATCCCCACCTCCCCACCTCGTAATCCACATCACCACCTCCCGCCCCACCTCGTGATCCACATCACAATCTCCCCCCCCACCTCGTGATCCACATCACAACCTCCCCCCCACCTCGTGATCCACATCACAACCTCCCCCCCCACCTCGTGATCCACATCCTCACCCCCCCCCACCTCGTGATTCCCATCCCCCCACCTCGTGATCCACATCCCAACCTCCCCCCACATCCCCACCTCGTGATCCACATCACAACCTTACCCCCCACCCACCCCCCCTCCACCTCGTGACCCACATCACCACCTCCCCCCCACCTCGTGACCCACATCACCACCCCCCCCCACCTCGTGACACACATCACCACCTCTCCCCC
Organism: Ascaphus truei; assembly: GCF_040206685.1. Taxonomy (NCBI): domain Eukaryota; kingdom Metazoa; phylum Chordata; class Amphibia; order Anura; family Ascaphidae; genus Ascaphus; species Ascaphus truei. The sequence continues at coordinate 11,202 of NW_027455009.1, read as the reverse complement.
CACCTCGTGACCCACATCACCACCTCCCCCCCACCTCGTGACCCACATCACCACCTCCCCCCCACCTCGTGACCCACATCACCACCTCCCCCCCACCTCGAGACCCACATCACCACCTCCCCCCCACCTCGAGACCCACATCACCACCTCCGCCCAAACTCGTGACCCACATCACCACCTCCCCCTCACCTCGTGACCCACATCACCACCTCCCCCCCACCTCGTGACCCACATCACCACCTCCCCCCCACCTCGTGACCCACATCACCACCTCCCCCCCACCTCGTGATCCACATCCCACCCCCCCCACCTCGTGATCCACATCACAACCTCCCCCCACATCCCCACCCCCCCACCTCGTGATCCACATCACAACCTCCCCCCACATCCCCACCCCCCCACCTCGTGATCCACACCACAACCTCCCCCCCACCTCGTGATCCACATCACAACCTCCCCCCCACCTCGTGATCCACATCACAACCTCACCCCTCACCTCGTGATCCACATCACAACCTCCCCCCCACCTCGTGATCCACATCACAACCTCCCCCCCACCTCGTGATCCACATCACCACATCCCCCCCGCCTCGTGACACAAACCACCACCTCCTCCCCACTTTGTGACCCACATCACCTCCCCCCCCCACATCGTGACCCACCTCACCTCCCCCCCCCACATCGTGATCCACATCACACCTCCCCCACCCACCTCGTGATCCACATCACCACCTCCCCCCCACCTCGTGATCCACATCACCACCTCCCCCCCACTTCGTGATCCACATCACCACCTCCCGCCCCACCTCGTGATCCACATCACAACCTCCCCCCCAATTCGTGATCCACATCCTCCCCCCCCCACCTCGTGATCCACATAACCAACTCCCCCCCCACCTCGTGATCCACATCACCAACTCCCCCCCACCTAGTGATCCACATCACCACCTGCCCCCCACCTCGTGACCCACATCACCGCCTCCCCCTTACCTCGTGACCCACAAAACCACCTCCCCCCCACTTCGTGACCCACATCACCACCTCCCCAACACCTCGTGACCCACATCACCACCTCCCCCCCACCTCGTGACCCACATCACCACCTCCCCCCACCCCACCACCTCCCCCCCACCTCGTGACCCACATCACCACCTCCCCCCCACCTTGTGACCCACATCAACACCTCCCCCCCCCACCTCGTGACCCACATCACCACCTCCCCCCCACCTCGTGATCCACATCACAACTCCCCCCCACCGCGTGATCCACATCACCAACTCCCCCCCGACCTTGTGATCCACATCACCCCCTCCCCCCCACCTCGTGAGCCACATCACAACCTCCCCCCACATCCCCACCCCCCCACCTCGTGATCCACATCACAACCTCCCCCCACATCCCCACCCCCCCCACCTCTTGATCCACATCACAACCTCCCCCCACATCACCACCTCGTGATCCACATCACAACCTCCCCCCACCTCGTGATCCACATCACAACCTCCCCCCTCACCTCGTGATCCACATCACAACCTCCCCCCCACTTCGTGATCCACATCACAACCTCCCCCCCACCTCGTGATCCACATCACCACTTCCCCCCCACCTCGTGACAGAAACCACCACCTCCCCCCCACCTCGTGACCCACATCAACACCTCCCCCCCCACCTCGTGACCCACATCAACACCTCCCCCCCCACCTCGTGACCCACATCACCACCTCCCCCCTCACCTCGTGATCCACATCACAACTCCCCCCCACCTCGTGATCCACATCACCAACTCCCCCCCGACCTTGTGATCCACATCACCACCTCCCCCCCCACCTCGTGACCCACATCACCACCTCCCCCCCACCTCATGACCCACATCACCACCTCCCCCCCACCTCGTGACCCACATCACCACCTCCCCCCCCCACCTCGTGACACACATCACCACTTCCCCCCCACCTCGTGACCCACATCACCACCTCCCCCCCACCTCGTGACCCACATCACCACCTCCCCCCCACTTCGTGACCCACATCACCACCTCCCCCCCACCTCGTGACCCACATCACCACCTCCCCCCCACCTCGTGATCCACATCACCACCTCCCCCCCACCTCGTGATCCACATCCCACCCCCCCCACCTCGTGATCCACATCACAACCTCCCCCCACATCCCCACCCCCCCACCTCGTGATCCACATCACAACCTCCCCCCACATCCCCACCCCCCCACCTCGTGATCCACACCACAACCTCCCCCCCACCTCGTGATCCACATCAAAACCTCCCCCCCACCTCGTGATCCACATCACAACCTCACCCCTCACCTCGTGATCCACATCACAACCTCCCCCCCACCTCTTGATCCACATCACAACCTCCCCCCACCTCGTGATCCACATCACCACTTACCCCCCGCCTCGTGACACAAACCACCACCTCCTCCCCACTTTGTGACCCACATCACCTCCCCCCCCCCACATCGTGACCCACCTCACCTCCCCCCCCCACATCGTGATCCACATCACACCTCCCCCACCCACCTCGTGATCCACATCACCACCTCCCCCCCACCTCGTGATCCACATCACCACCTTCCGCCCCACCTCGTGATCCACATCACAACCTCCCCCCCCAATTCATGATCCACATCCTCCCCCCCCCACCTCGTGATCCACATCACCAACTCCCCCCCCACCTCGTGATCCACATCACCAACTCCCCCCCACCTAGTGATCCACATCACCACCTGCCCCCCACCTCGTGACCCACATCACCACCTCCCCCTACCTCGTGACCCACAAAACCACCTCCCCCCCACTTCGTGACCCACATCACCACCTCCCCAACACCTCGTGACCCACATCACCACCTCCCCCCCCACCTCGTGACCCACATCACCACCTCCCCCCCCACCTCGTGACCCACATCACACCTCCCCCCCACCTCGTGACCCACATCACCACCTCCCCCCCACCTTGTGACCCACATCAACACCTCCCCCCCCCCACCTCGTGACCCACATCACCACCTCCCCCCCACCTCGTGACCCACATCACCACCTCCCCCCTCACCTCGTGATCCACATCACAACTCCCCCCCACCTCGTGATCCACATCACCAACTCCCCCCCGACCGTGTGATCCACATTACCCCCTCCCCCCCACCTCGTGATCCACATCACAACCTCCCCCCACATCCCCACCCCCCCACCTCGTGATCCACATCACAACCTCCCCCCACATCCCTACCCCCCCACCTCGTGATCCACATCACAACCTCCCCCCACATCACCACCTCGTGATCCACATCACAACCTCCCCCCACCTCGTGATCCACATCACAACCTCCCCCCTCACCTCGTGATCCACATCACAACCTCCCCCCCACTTCGTGATCCACATCACAACCTCCCCCCCACCTCGTGATCCACATCACCACTTCCCCCCCACCTCGTGACACAAACCACCACCTCCCCCCCACCTCGTGACCCACATCAACACCTCCCCCCCCACCTCGTGACCCACATCACCACCTCCCCCCTCACCTCGTGATCCACATCACAACCTCCCCCCTCACCTCGTGATCCACATCACCTCCACTCCCCCACATCGTGATCCACATCACACCTCCCCCACATCACCACCTCCCCCCCACCTCGTGACCCACACCACCACCTCCCCCCCACCTCGTGACCACTTCACCACTTCCCGCCCCACCTCGTAATCCACATCACCACCTCCCGCCCCACCTCGTGATCCACATCACAACCTCCCCCCCAACTCGTGATCCACATCACAACCTCCCCCCCACCTCGTGATCCACATCCTCACCCCCCCACCTCGTGATTCCCATCCCCCCACCTCGTGATCCACATCCCCCCCCACCTCGTGATCCAAATACCAACCTCCCCCCGCATCCCCCCCTCGTGACCCACATCCCAACCTCCCCCGACATCCCCACCTCGTGATCCACATCATAACCTTAATACCCCCACCCACCCCACCACCTCGTTACCCACATCACTAACCCCCCCACCTCGTGACCCACATCACCACCTCCCCCCCACCTCGTGACCCACATCACCAACTTCCCACCACCTCGTGATCCACATCCCCACCTCCCCACCTCGTAATCCACATCACCACCTCCCGCCCCACCTCGTGATCCACATCACAATCTCCCCCCCCACCTCGTGATCCACATCACAACCTCCCCCCCCACCTCGTGATCCACATCACAACCTCCCCCCCCACCTCGTGATCCACATCCTCACCCCCCCCACCTCGTGATTCCCATCCCCCCACCTCGTGATCCACATCCCAACCTCCCCCCACATCCCCACCTCGTGATCCACATCACAACCTTACCCCCCACCCACCCCCCCTCCACCTCGTGACCCACATCACCACCTCCCCCCCACCTCGTGACACACATCACCACCTCTCCCCCCACCTCGTGACCCACATCACCACCTCCCCCCCACCTCGTGACCCACATCACCACCTCCCCCCCACCTCGTGACCCACATCACCACCTCCCCCCCACATCGAGACCCACATCACCACCTCCCCCCCACCTCGAGACCCACATCACCACCTCCGCCCAAACTCGTGACCCACATCACCACCTCCCCCCCACCTCGTGACCCACATCACCACCTCCCCCCCACCTCGTGACCCACATCACCACCTCCCCCCCACCTCGTGACCCACATCACCACCTCCCCCCCACCTCGTGACCCACATCACCACCTCCCCCCCACCTCGTGATCCACATCCCACCCCCCCACCTCGTGATCCACATCACAACCTCCCCCCACATCCCCACCCCTCCACCTCGTGATCCACATCACAACCTCCCCCCACATCCCCACCCCCCCACCTCGTGATCCACACCACAACCTCCCCCCCACCTCGTGATCCACATCACAACCTCCCCCCCACCTCGTGATCCACATCACAACCTCACCCCTCACCTCGTGATCCACATCACAACCTCCCCCCCACCTCGTGATCCACATCACAACCTCCCCCCCACCTCGTGATCCACATCACCACATCCCCCCCGCCTCGTGACACAAACCACCACCTCCTCCCCACTTTGTGACCCACATCACCTCCCCCCCCCACATCGTGACCCACCTCACCTCCCCCCCCCCACATCGTGATCCACATCACACCTCCCCCACCCACCTCGTGATCCACATCACCACCTCCCCCCCACCTCGTGATCCACATCACCACCTCCCCCCCACTTCGTGATCCACATCACCACCTCCCGCCCCACCTCGTGATCCACATCACAACCTCCCCCCCAATTCGTGATCCACATCCTCCCCCCCCCCCACCTCGTGATCCACATAACCAACTCCCCCCCACCTCGTGATCCACATCACCAACTCCCCCCCACCTAGTGATCCACATCACCACCTGCCCCCCACCTCGTGACCCACATCACCACCTCCCCCTTACCTCGTGACCCACAAAACCACCTCCCCCCCACTTCGTGACCCACATCACCACCTCCCCAACACCTCGTGACCCACATCACCACCTCCCCCCCCACCTCGTGACCCACATCACCACCTCCCCCCACCCCACCACCTCCCCCCCACCTCGTGACCCACATCACCACCTCCCCCCCACCTTGTGACCCACATCAACACCTCCCCCCCCCACCTCGTGACCCACATCACCACCTCCCCCCCACCTCGTGATCCACATCACAACTCCCCCCCACCGCGTGATCCACATCACCAACTCCCCCCCGACCTTGTGATCCACATCACCCCCTCCCCCCCACCTCGTGAGCCACATCACAACCTCCCCCCACATCCCCACCCCCCCACCTCGTGATCCACATCACAACCTCCCCCCACATCCCCACCCCCCCCACCTCTTGATCCACATCACAACCTCCCCCCACATCACCACCTCGTGATCCACATCACAACCTCCCCCCACCTCGTGATCCACATCACAACCTCCCCCCTCACCTCGTGATCCACATCACAACCTCCCCCCCACTTCGTGATCCACATCACAACCTCCCCCCCACCTCGTGATCCACATCACCACTTCCCCCCCACCTCGTGACACAAACCACCACCTCCCCCCCACCTCGTGACCCACATCAACACCTCCCCCCCCACCTCGTGACCCACATCAACACCTCCCCCCCCACCTCGTGACCCACATCACCACCTCCCCCCTCACCTCGTGATCCACATCACAACTCCCCCCCACCTCGTGATCCACATCACCAACTCCCCCCCGACCTTGTGATCCACATCACCACCTCCCCCCCCACCTCGTGATCCACATCACCACCTCCCCCCACCTCGTGATCCACATCACAACCTCCCCCCACATCCCCACCCCCCCACCTCGTGATCCACATCACAACCTCCCCCCACATCCCCACCTCGTGATCCACATCACAACCTCCCCCCACACCCCCACCTCGTGATCCACATCACCAACTCCCCCCCGACCGTGTGATCCACATTACCCCCTCCCCCCCACCTCGTGATCCACATCACAACCTCCCCCCACATCCCCACCCCCCCACCTCGTGATCCACATCACAACCTCCCCCCACATCCCTACCCCCCCACCTCGTGATCCACATCACAACCTCCCCCCACATCACCACCTCGTGATCCACATCACAACCTCCCCCCACCTCGTGATCCACATCACAACCTCCCCCCTCACCTCGTGATCCACATCACAACCTCCCCCCCACTTCGTGATCCACATCACAACCTCCCCCCCACCTCGTGATCCACATCACCACTTCCCCCCCACCTCGTGACACAAACCACCACCTCCCCCCCACCTCGTGACCCACATCAACACCTCCCCCCCCCACATCACCACCTCCCCCCTCACCTCGTGATCCACATCACAACCTCCCCCCTCACCTCGTGATCCACATCACCTCCACTCCCCCACATCGTGATCCACATCACACCTCCCCCACCCACCTCGTCATCCACATCACCACCTCCCCCCCACCTCGTGACCCACACCACCACCTCCCCCCCACCTCGTGATCCACTTCACCACTTCCCGCCCCACCTCGTAATCCACATCACCACCTCCCGCCCCACCTCGTGATCCACATCACAACCTCCCCCCCAACTCGTGATCCACATCACAACCTCCCCCCCACCTCGTGATCCACATCCTCACCCCCCCACCTCGTGATTCCCATCCCCCCACCTCGTGATCCACATCCCCCCCCACCTCGTGATCCAAATACCAACCTCCCCCCGCATCCCCCCCTCGTGACCCACATCCCAACCTCCCCCGACATCCCCACCTCGTGATCCACATCATAACCTTAATACCCCCACCCACCCCACAACCTCGTTACCCACATCACCAACCCCCCCACCTCGTGACCCACATCACCACCTCCCCCCCACCTCGTGACCCACATCACCAACTTCCCACCACCTCGTGATCCACATCCCCACCTCCCCACCTCGTAATCCACATCACCACCTCCCGCCCCACCTCGTGATCCACATCACAATCTCCCCCCCCACCTCGTGATCCACATCACAACCTCCCCCCCACCTCGTGATCCACATCACAACCTCCCCCCCCACCTCGTGATCCACATCCTCACCCCCCCCACCTCGTGATTCCCATCCCCCCACCTCGTGATCCACATCCCAACCTCCCCCCACATCCCCACCTCGTGATCCACATCACAACCTTACCCCCCACCCACCCCCCCTCCACCTCGTGACCCACATCACCACCTCCCCCCCACCTCGTGACCCACATCACCACCCCCCCCCACCTCGTGACACACATCACCACCTCTCCCCCCACCTCGTGACCCACATCACCACCTCCCCCCCACCTCGTGACCCACATCACCACCTCCCCCCCACCTCGTGACCCACATCACCACCTCCCCCCCACCTCGAGACCCACATCACCACCTCCCCCCCACCTCGAGACCCACATCACCACCTCCGCCCAAACTCGTGACCCACATCACCACCTCCCCCTCACCTCGTGACCCACATCACCACCTCCCCCCCACCTCGTGACCCACATCACCACCTCCCCCCCACCTCGTGACCCACATCACCACCTCCCCCCCACCTCGTGATCCACATCCCACCCCCCCCACCTCGTGATCCACATCACAACCTCCCCCCACATCCCCACCCCCCCACCTCGTGATCCACATCACAACCTCCCCCCACATCCCCACCCCCCCACCTCGTGATCCACACCACAACCTCCCCCCCACCTCGTGATCCACATCACAACCTCCCCCCCACCTCGTGATCCACATCACAACCTCACCCCTCACCTCGTGATCCACATCACAACCTCCCCCCCACCTCGTGATCCACATCACAACCTCCCCCCCACCTCGTGATCCACATCACCACATCCCCCCCGCCTCGTGACACAAACCACCACCTCCTCCCCACTTTGTGACCCACATCACCTCCCCCCCCCACATCGTGACCCACCTCACCTCCCCCCCCCACATCGTGATCCACATCACACCTCCCCCACCCACCTCGTGATCCACATCACCACCTCCCCCCCACCTCGTGATCCACATCACCACCTCCCCCCCACTTCGTGATCCACATCACCACCTCCCGCCCCACCTCGTGATCCACATCACAACCTCCCCCCCAATTCGTGATCCACATCCTCCCCCCCCCACCTCGTGATCCACATAACCAACTCCCCCCCCACCTCGTGATCCACATCACCAACTCCCCCCCACCTAGTGATCCACATCACCACCTGCCCCCCACCTCGTGACCCACATCACCGCCTCCCCCTTACCTCGTGACCCACAAAACCACCTCCCCCCCACTTCGTGACCCACATCACCACCTCCCCAACACCTCGTGACCCACATCACCACCTCCCCCCCACCTCGTGACCCACATCACCACCTCCCCCCACCCCACCACCTCCCCCCCACCTCGTGACCCACATCACCACCTCCCCCCCACCTTGTGACCCACATCAACACCTCCCCCCCCCACCTCGTGACCCACATCACCACCTCCCCCCCACCTCGTGATCCACATCACAACTCCCCCCCACCGCGTGATCCACATCACCAACTCCCCCCCGACCTTGTGATCCACATCACCCCCTCCCCCCCACCTCGTGAGCCACATCACAACCTCCCCCCACATCCCCACCCCCCCACCTCGTGATCCACATCACAACCTCCCCCCACATCCCCACCCCCCCCACCTCTTGATCCACATCACAACCTCCCCCCACATCACCACCTCGTGATCCACATCACAACCTCCCCCCACCTCGTGATCCACATCACAACCTCCCCCCTCACCTCGTGATCCACATCACAACCTCCCCCCCACTTCGTGATCCACATCACAACCTCCCCCCCACCTCGTGATCCACATCACCACTTCCCCCCCACCTCGTGACAGAAACCACCACCTCCCCCCCACCTCGTGACCCACATCAACACCTCCCCCCCCACCTCGTGACCCACATCAACACCTCCCCCCCCACCTCGTGACCCACATCACCACCTCCCCCCTCACCTCGTGATCCACATCACAACTCCCCCCCACCTCGTGATCCACATCACCAACTCCCCCCCGACCTTGTGATCCACATCACCACCTCCCCCCCCACCTCGTGACCCACATCACCACCTCCCCCCCACCTCATGACCCACATCACCACCTCCCCCCCACCTCGTGACCCACATCACCACCTCCCCCCCCCACCTCGTGACACACATCACCACTTCCCCCCCACCTCGTGACCCACATCACCACCTCCCCCCCACCTCGTGACCCACATCACCACCTCCCCCCCACTTCGTGACCCACATCACCACCTCCCCCCCCACCTCGTGACCCACATCACCACCTCCCCCCCACCTCGTGATCCACATCACCACCTCCCCCCCACCTCGTGATCCACATCCCACCCCCCCCACCTCGTGATCCACATCACAACCTCCCCCCACATCCCCACCCCCCCACCTCGTGATCCACATCATAACCTCCCCCCACATCCCCACCCCCCCACCTCGTGATCCACACCACAACCTCCCCCCCACCTCGTGATCCACATCAAAACCTCCCCCCCACCTCGTGATCCACATCACAACCTCACCCCTCACCTCGTGATCCACATCACAACCTCCCCCCCACCTCTTGATCCACATCACAACCTCCCCCCACCTCGTGATCCACATCACCACTTCCCCCCCGCCTCGTGACACAAACCACCACCTCCTCCCCACTTTGTGACCCACATCACCTCCCCCCCCCCACATCGTGACCCACCTCACCTCCCCCCCCCACATCGTGATCCACATCACACCTCCCCCACCCACCTCGTGATCCACATCACCACCTCCCCCCCACCTCGTGATCCACATCACCACCTTCCGCCCCACCTCGTGATCCACATCACAACCTCCCCCCCCAATTCATGATCCACATCCTCCCCCCCCCACCTCGTGATCCACATCACCAACTCCCCCCCCACCTCGTGATCCACATCACCAACTCCCCCCCACCTAGTGATCCACATCACCACCTGCCCCCCACCTCGTGACCCACATCACCACCTCCCCCTACCTCGTGACCCACAAAACCACCTCCCCCCCACTTCGTGACCCACATCACCACCTCCCCAACACCTCGTGACCCACATCACCACCTCCCCCCCCACCTCGTGACCCACATCACCACCTCCCCCCCCACCTCGTGACCCACATCACACCTCCCCCCCACCTCGTGACCCACATCACCACCTCCCCCCCACCTTGTGACCCACATCAACACCTCCCCCCCCCCACCTCGTGACCCACATCACCACCTCCCCCCCACCTCGTGACCCACATCACCACCTCCCCCCTCACCTCGTGATCCACATCACAACTCCCCCCCACCTCGTGATCCACATCACCAACTCCCCCCCGACCGTGTGATCCACATTACCCCCTCCCCCCCACCTCGTGATCCACATCACAACCTCCCCCCACATCCCCACCCCCCCACCTCGTGATCCACATCACAACCTCCCCCCACATCCCTACCCCCCCCACCTCGTGATCCACATCACAACCTCCCCCCACATCACCACCTCGTGATCCACATCACAACCTCCCCCCACCTCGTGATCCACATCACAACCTCCCCCCTCACCTCG